>NW_024032365.1:0-10672 GCF_002237135.1 Teleopsis dalmanni | reverse complement strand
TCAATATGCAAATAATCGGCATAGAACATGGGACCACTTCATACCTGAAGTTAAGCTTGCGATCAATTCAGCGGTGTCTGAAACTACGGGTTATAGCCCCATTTATTTAGAGAAGCCAGACTACCAGGCGCAACCTTTGACAAATATACACCAGGATGCGGAACAGTCACCAAGAACCAAGATCAGAAACAATCACAACTACAACAGGTGTTTTCGGAGGTCCGGGCAAACATCGTAGAAGCCTCCGGAACGCAAGCAAAGTATAACAATTTGCGAAGAAGACCGTGGCGACCAGGCATAAGCCAACTGGTGTGGATCAAGGAACACCCAGTCTCAAAAGCAACCCAGGAGTTTGCCGCGAAACTAGCTCCACGCTACGGGGGTCCATATAGAAATTCAGAGAACACTCGGCTAAGCTCAAGGCGCAGCAGAGTGAAGTTAAAATAGTAGCTGCAGGGAAAAAATTGAAAGGCAACCGGTACGCACCGGCTACTCCTGTTCACCCTGATGTGTTAGCGTGTGTCCGAAAACCCACCTGTCCAAGAGGACCACCTACATCAATTTCGCAAAACCGGTCGAGATACAGAGAAGCTAGTCCAGACGACACCTTGGATTGTGATACCGGGAACGACTTAAGGTGTCTCGAGATCGTAGTATCTGTTTCCAGCGTGATTACACCACCACCCACCGAAACTGAAAAGCGATGGCCAGAGGGGTTGAACAAAGACATCCACGAAGCGCTGGCGAACCGAAAACCAGGTCGACAAATCATGTTTCTTCGAGTAATCAACCAACGGAGATAACAAGTTAAGATCAGTCGAGGAGGAGTGGTACGAGTTCGTCAACTCGATGGGAAAACCGGGGTAGTGTAACATAAAATTTACGTTCATAAATTTTACAACACAAAAAGATAATAAAACAAAAAAAAATATATATAATAATAAAATAAAAAAAAAAAACAATTACAAGAACAAATCTACTGTTTGCTTCGCACCTCGCGTATATAAAAGGCGAAGCAAAAGCGCAAGACAGGCATTCAGCAAGGTATCGAGCTAAGAACAGATCGCTCCATATTATACATGCTGAAACACCAAGAATCGAAATTTACATTTCGATTCCTATTTTGTTTATTTTTTATTTTTAATAGAAATACACATTTCTATTAAAAATTATTATTAATAACGAAATTAACATTTCGTTGGTAGTAATAGAAATATAAATTTCTATTACTTATTTGCTCATAACGAAATCATATTTTCGTTAATAAATTACTCGGTAAGGTGATAATAACACATGAATATTATCACCCATACCAAATCCATTGTATAAAGAAGAAATTCACATTTCTTCAAACCTTTTGTCAGGGGCGTTGAAATTAACATTTCTACGCCAAATCCATTGTATATTATCACAGCGGTTATTATCACAGCGGTAAATAAATGAGTCAGAAATACAAATCCTTTTGGCGGAAGCTGCTGCAAGGCCATGCCTGTGATTAAATCGTATCCTGGAGCTTTTTTTACTTTTAACTTTGTTATTATATCCCTAACTTCATTAATAGTATATCTTTTAATTGGAAGTTCCAATTGCTAAGGCTCTTGTAGAAAATGTATGCTTTGTTTCATGATATCAGACATATTTTCGTTATCATTTGGTTTAAAGACCTGGGCCCTGTTGCACCAACACTTTTCACTTTTCACTTTGCAAAACTTATGAGTGACTTTTTTTTGCAAAGTAAAAGTGAAAAGCGTTGCACCAAAGACTTAACATAATTTACTTTGCACTTTGCAAATAAAAATTTCACTGCAAAGTCTTTGCATAAAATGCAAAGCAAAGCGTTGCACCAAAAAATTAGATCACTTTCATTTTGTATTGGTTTGTTATGTAGGCTTGGGAGAGAATAAAATATTAATACCACAAGTGAGAATAGTCAAATAATCTGACCTTACCTCGAACTTCCCGCGTTGTCCATAAGAACGGCCAATGTCTCTGCCTGGGTGTTTCTGCCGAGCACGTCACCATTCGATTCCACCCCTGTGTATCTCAGATATTTTTTTTTTCTTTTTAAGTAATCATTTTTTTTGTTTTTATATATAAATATATAAATTACTTTTGTTTAAAAATGATGCACTTAATCACTAAAATTTATTCATGTGCATTGCTCGCACAGACAAAAATAAAGAAACGTGTAAAAGCTTTTATTTTTGTTTTGTTTTGATCCATATAATTGAGGCGAATTATGTCGAAAGCTCCAATAAAGTTTGACTTAGATATTAAAATATGGTATTGCCAAGTACAAATAATACACTTAAGACAAATTTTAACTTTATTGGAAGGAAAAAATAAAGTAAGCTTTTTTAAAGGTCATCACCCTCAAACAAATAATTACACACAAAACAAAACCAGCAAAGCCAACTAGAAGAGTGGTGAAAATCTTTCAAGGGCAGTCTACGGTAAACAAAGATCTAACAGAATCACTAACGTGGCAGCAGGATTGTCCAGTTAGTCAAATTGACTATATAAGAGCCAGCGGAGGCTTGATTCGCTCTCTTATTATAGTCATGTTTTCTGAGAAAGTCGAACAGGACAGTTCAGTTCGTTGTTAAAAACCGGCAAAAGAAAATTAATTTTATTAATTTAAATTTACTAAAAAGTGCATAAAAACACCAATATTAAACAAGAATTAATTTTATTAATTTAAATTCACTAAAAAGTGCATAAAAACACCAATATTAAACAAGAATTAATTTTATTAATTTAAATTCACTAAAAAGTGCATAAAAACACAAATGTTAAACAAGAATTAATTTTATTAATTTAAATTTACTAAAAAGTGCATAAAAACACCAATATTAAACAAGAATTAATTTTATTAATTTAAATTTACTAAAAAGTGCATAAAAACACCAATATCAAGCAAGAATTAATTTTATTAATTTAAATTTACTAAAAGGTGCATAAAAACACAAATGTTAAGCAAAAATTAAATTTATTAATTTAAATCTAATAAAAAGTGTATAAAAATGCAAATGTTAAGCAAGAATTAATTTTATTAATTTAAATTTACTAAAAAGTGCATAAAAACACAAATGTTAAGCAAAAATTAAATTTATTAATTTTAAATCTAATAAAAAGTGTATAAAAATGCAAATGTTAAACAAGAATTAATTTTATTAATTTAAAGTTACTAAAAGTGCATAAAAACACAAATATTAAGCAAGAATTAATTTTATTAATTTAAAAAGTGCATAAAAGCGCAAACCTTGAACCAGAGTTAATTATATTATTAGTTCATAAAAGGACTACACACAATTTAAAAATTCCACGGCAAAAACAAAGAAAAAAAAAAAAACAATAATAATAAAAAGAACTAAAAAAATATATATATATACATATCATCATATTCAAAATCTAACGGACGTAACGGAAAAAAAAAACGGATACTGAAGGACAATAACGGCAACAGGATCCACCGTTATGAGACAACGGTGGTCAGGTATTCCGGAAATTAAGGATACAAATTGATTTGAAATTGAAAAAAAAAAAAAGAGAGGAAAACGTTAAAGATTTGATTGTATAATTTCAATTATTGTTATTATTATTAAATTTATTTGGTATTTATTATTCAGCAGATATTAAATTATAGAAAGAAAAAAAAAAGTTATCAACGTATCAGAAGAGAAAAAAAAAATAAGTTCATTATAACCACCAGTATATAAATATTTGTTTCTTGATTTTAATTTGTTTGTAATTTTGAAATTTATAGCTAGGTCAGCGGCGGCTGGAGTGACGTCATTTCTGCGGCTGCAAGGTAAGCTATGAGAACAAATAGCGAAGAGATAATTAATTTTTTTGGTTAACAAGACTGAATGTTTTATAGTTGAATTTCTCTTTATTCTTTTTGTTGGTTCTGTGTTTATGATCAATATTACAATTTTTTTTTTTCTCTTTTCAATTCTTTTGTTGATGCTTTGATTAGGGAGTTTCCTTTTACATATATACTAATTATTACCATAATAAGTATAGCAAAACAAAGAAAAAAAAAAAATAGTTTGGATAAAAGTAATGAATAAAAACCTAGTAATTACAGTCTGTTTATTATATTATTTTTGATAAAAATATATATAGATGTTGAATACATTGTCGAATAATGTAAATATTTATACAGGCTTAAATATTTAGTAAACAAGAAAAAAAAAAAAATATTATATAGGAATTATAGGAATTATATGTATACATGAAATACTTTGTAAATATCTATTTATATAAGAAATATTGTAAATATTCCTACATGAAATAACATAAATAGCTCATAAATACTCAAATATGTAAATATTTTGATAAAATTTTTTTACTAATTTGAAATAATATTATAAGCGTTATAAAACAACTTTCGTATTTATAATATATAATAATAAAGAAAAAAAAAATTTACAAAAAAAAAATATATATATTTTTTTTTTTTTGTTATTTATTAATTATGAGCTCATGATGAGATATTGTTGAATCAATATAGAGGGGTGGTGTTAGTGCGGCGTTCCAAACATTTGTTTTATTTTAAGGCAGGGATTCCTTGAGAAGAAATTGTATTCCTCTATTCTTCACGTGATTTTAAAATGAAGCGTTTTACTGACAGCACACAAGCATTACCAGATGTATTGCCAGTGTTTCCCACATTGGAAGAAACCGTGACGATGCAGGCTGGTGATGTTAAAAACATCGATTGGGGGATGGGAGAGTCCATCATATCTGAAATGAAAGCAGTGGGGTTGCCCAGAGGCAGAACCAGCGATTTAGGTGTAAGCCTAGCGTATACTGAACTTCCTAAGGCAGCGGTAGTAGTCGTGAACATCAGGAACAAGGCTCTTCCCATCCTATTCGATGAAGATTTTTTTAAGTTTAAGAAACCCAAATAGATAACAGTGGTTTTGATTATAGATTTTTTTTAGGTGTCGAAATATTGAAGTAATTTAGGGCAAGTAAAATGAAGTAGGTAAATAATAGTTTTTTTTTACGCATTGAAATAAGTAGTGTAGTTAGTTTATTATATGAACATAATAATCATTATTTGAATATTATTATATGAATATGAATAAATATAAAGATGAAATATTAATGAATTATAGATAAATTTAGTTAAGTTAGGATATGAATTTAAAACATGGCATGAATTTTTTTTTGTTGTTGTCTACAGTGTAGCCTCAGTTGTCAAGAACCCCACCCCAAAACCGGCGAGCATACCGGGTTAGCCACCATGCCATGAGAGGCGACTGAGGGCACTAATTCTAAAACAAGGTGGACACAACAAATGGCGCCCAACGCAAGACGAAACAACGACAGGACGAAGATGACAGAAATCAACAATGGACATAAAGACGGACGGAGTGCATGTCTAGTTGGTCGCTCAACAAATGACACCAACGTATGAACTAACGGACGAAACAACGGACGAAGAGACAATGATGGGACAATGGACGTACGAAAGAGGGAACAGAACCAACGAAGATTTGATAACAGAAGACGTTTATGCTGAAGCAGACTCTAATTAGTGAACGATAAATGAAAAAAAAAAAAAGAAAAAAAATAAAGGTTCCATTTCATTGCTTCTGAAGATATTCCAAAGGTGTTTTTTGTGTAGTTGAGTCACACTAGCCAACATAGTTAGCTTTAATCCGGTGGGTTAATTGTTTAGCGCCTGACTTGTCTTTGTTCGTTACGACGAGATAGGTTTTGCCATGTTAGATAAGTCTGAGTTTTTTGTTGTTTTGAGGTTCCTCGATACTGAATTCATTTGGTGTAGAGTTTTGGTCCTCAATTTATGGATTGTTTCAGAGGGATGACGTTTGGAAGAATGAGACGTGACAGCATCAACGGAAATATACAGCTATGACGACAAGTTAAGGAAGATGTGAAGACAGATGAATACAACTAGCATTGGTGCGAGGAATGACAAGATGCCACATCTGAAATGTGAGATGAGAGAGAATGAGGGATTTATAATATATTTTTTTTTGTGTGCCTGTCTTTTTACTGTACAGTTGACCTCTTAATCCGGTGGGTTAAGCGTGCAACATCAACATCAAGCTTGCCTGTTCGATGTTAATATATTGTTATTTTCATTTCTTCTAATAGATTTAGAGGTTCCTTCAGGTAGAATTCGTTCAAAGTGAAGTTTTGTCCTCTTTGCAGTTAGAGTTAGGTTGTTTGATATTGCTTCAATGAGGTTCCTTCACACAGAACCGCGGGTGTGTGAAGTTGACTGCTCATTGTAAGCTGAGTATTTGTAAGTACAGGGAGTAGTGTGTTTAATTTTTTTTTGAATCCAGGTTTACCAGCTTGCAGTAAGTAAAACTGTAAGCGTAGGTCAAGGTTCCTTTACACAGTACCAGTGCGGTATAAAGTTGTCCTTGATCCAAGTTTTTATTGTTTTGTGAATTTAGATAGTAGTTTGACCTGTATTATAAACCTTCGTCTTTATGATATCTCTTACAGAAGAAAGAAAAAAAAATATATACCTGCCTTAGGTGAAATGATGTGGTCGCAACACTGAAACACCCCTTGGAGCTTTAATTAATATCGAATTTCAATTTCAGTCAACTGATTATAGTGAAATAATTTGACTTACATAACAAGTAAACTAGTAATTCACAATTGTCACAATAATTAGTAAGTAGAGAAACTAATTGTAAAATTTGTTTTGGGTGAATATTTCATACCTCAAGTCACTTGAAAAAAAAAAAAAAGAAAATTTGTTTGTTTTATTTTAGGTACCTTGAGTTAGTTACATCCTGTATGGACAGGCCGGTAACTAGAAGCATATCCAGAGCAATTGTGGGTAGACACAGACCAAATATTATAGAGCCAATTGCTGAAAATAGTAATTCAGACAGATCACTTAGCTTTAATTCACAAATTGATCTAATACATCTGGACAGTCCGTTCACTATGGAAGGGAGAAACAATAGCACCCAAGGAGCACAAGCTCTGGAGCCGACATGGAACCGCAGTTGCCACGCCGGAGTGTTTCAAGAACACCCCGAATGTCAACCCAGAAACCGGGGGTATCTAATGAAGAAGCTAGGCTGAACCGAACTTTACGAGGAGCATATCCGAGAACTCAAGGACTAAAAACCCGGCGAGAGTCAATGTTGTTTGAAGAGGACGAACAGCTGCCCAGAAGAGACATCGATTTGGGAAGATGGCATATTAAATTTGACGGCACTGCCAAAGAGATGACGGTGGAAAGCTTCATTTTTAGGATTGAGCGTATGCGTTGTAACGACACGGATTCGTCGTTTTTAATTTCTGCTGAGGTATTACTCAGTCGCGGTCCGGGTCGTTGCAATAAATTTGTTTTATTGACTAGTTCGAAGTTGGTAAACCAATGAGAATTAAAAGACCGTTTGTTTTTTTTATTTTAAAATTTTTATTTAAAGTTTTCTTAAATAACTTATTCTAGTCTTGATTCTACTCAGTAAGTTTTATCCAAAGACGTCAGAACATCAAAGGGTTTTTTTTTCCAAATCTACGTAATTAGTTTCTAGCCAAAGACGTCAAAACATCAAAGGCGTTTATAAAGTCTATTCAATAATTTTTACCCAAAGACGTCAGAACATCAAAGGATTTTTCCAAATCTACGTAATTAGTTTCTAGCCAAAGACGTCAAAACATCAAAGGCGTTTATAAAATCTACTTAATACCTTCTACTGATTTATTAAGCCTTAGCGTCGAAACACCATGGGCTTCTAAAAAAAAAGACTTAGCGCTGGAGTAGAGTACTACTCACTTCGGTGTGCCGGTGCTAAGTGATCTTTCATATAAAATCTCCGCTATTTATATACGACACTTTGCTTTGCTTAATTGCACGCACAACCGCACAAGTATAATTCGCTGTCAGCTTTGTTATGCTTGTCGTGTGTGCGTATGTTCGCGGTTGGCTTTGTTTTGCTTGTCGTGTGTGCGTATGTTCGCGGTTGGCTTTGTTTTGCTTGTCGTGTGTGCGTGTGTTCGCGGTTGGCTTTGTTTATTTGTTTAAATATATAAATCGAGTTTTATCCAGACGATTTTTAGTAAAAAATAATAAGTTTTATGTAGGGCGGAATTTGTACAAAATTCCGTCCTTACATTTCCCTCCTTCTTCGGGGGATTTGAACTCGACTACTTCGTTGAATGGTTTCGTGTCCGCTTTCTAGGATTCCTAAAAACTTTGAGGAATTCATCTTGATGTGTACTGGTGTAATCCTGCTCACGTGGTACATCTGGACTTTGAGTTTTCGACTCTGTGTTGAGTTTTAAATTTCGCAGACGTGGTACATCTGGACTCTGACTTTTCGACTCTGGGATGAGTTTTAAACTTCGCTGACGCAGTACTTTTGGACTCTGACTTTTCGACTCTGTGATGAGTTTTAAACTTCGCTTACGTGGTACTTCTGGGGTTTGACTTTTCGCTCTGTGATGAATTTTAAACTTCGCTGACGCGTAATCTGGACTTGATTTTTCACTGGATGATAAACTTGTTGACGCGGTACATCTGGACTCCGAATTTTCCACTCTGTGATGAGTTTTAAATTTTTCTGACGCTGTACATCTGGACTCTGACTTTTCGACTCTGTGATGAGTTTTAAATTTCGCAGACGCAGTACATCTGGACTCTGACTTTTCGACTCTGTGATGAGTTTTAAATTTTGCTGACGCGGTACATCTGGACTCTGACTTTTCGACTCTGTGATGAGTTTTGAACTTCGCTGACGCGGTGGTACTAAGCACCTACAAGGTGTCTTCTCTTGTGGATTTTCTTGCTGGTTTATTGCCTGGGCTTTTGAATAATCTTGAGGTTGTACGCGTTGTGTCGTTATGCTTGACTTTGGTCGTGATGCTGAAGTCACATTTCTAGTTATAAATGTTGTTGCTTGCTTAGCGGTTGATTGGTTCTGAGGCTGATTACTTGGTTTCTGATCAGGAATGGACGACTCAAAGCTTAGACTATGGATAATTTTATCCCGTGCTGGCATATTGGGTACGCTTCTCATTGTATTTTGTACCACCATAGCTTGAGGGGACTGGACTACCATGCGCCCTACGTTCACTTCTCGAACACGTTGACGACTCACTTTATCCTGTTCTGTACTTAGTTCTTCGAAGTCATCGGCAAGTGTTGTTAATTCATTTAGGCTTGTAAACTCTGAACGTTTAATGTACATCCGGTAGTCTGCCTTCATGTTTCGATACACCCGCTCCAGTTGCGAATCTGGATCCATGCCAGTGTGTCGCATTAGATTTATAATGTCAAGTGAGTAATCCTTGAAACTTTCTTTTGTCTTTTGTAGTCGCGTTCGTACCTCATTTTCTAATTTTTCGAAATATCTACATGATATGAAGAATTTTAAGAAATCTTCCTTGAAGCTGGACCAGAGGGGCCAAGGTTTATGGTTGTTGCGGTACCATCTTAATGCTTTATCTTCAAAGAGTATTGGCATCATCTTGGGAATTAGATTAACATCGATACTGTACATAGCCGCCAGTTCCTCTATGTGATCGATGAAACCTAGTGGATCCTTACCACCGTCATATTTACAGGACCACTTCTGTACCTCTTCAACCATCTGAAGGTAGGAGCGCACTGGAGGATTTATTGAACTTCCACATGTTCCTGGTATTCCTCTCGATCCCACCGACATTGTTCCTTGTTGTGATATTTGTTAATGTTAATATTTTATCCTCTGGAACTTAAATTTCCATTCGAGCCTTGACCACTGTGATTTGACCAATCAGGTCCCTGGTAATTCTTTTCTTCCCACTTGGAATACTATCGAACACTAGTCCCTGCTCGGGCGCCAATTGTAACGCCACGGATTCGTCGTTTTAATTTTGCTGAGGTATTACTCAGTCGCGGTCTGGGTCGTTGCAATAAATTTGTTTTATTGACCTGTTCGAAGCTGGTAAACCAAGGAAAGTTAAAGACCGTTTGTTTTTATTTTAAAATTTATTTATTAAAAGTTTTCTTAAATAATTTACTCTAGTCTTGATTCTACTCAGTAAGTTTTATCCAAAGACGTCAGAACATCAAAGGGTTTTTCCAAATCTACGTAATTAGTTTCTAGCCAAAGACGTCAAAACATCAAAGGCGTTTATAAAATCTATTCAATAATTTTTACCCAAAGACGTCAGAACATCAAAGGGTTTTTTCCAAATCTACGTAATTAGTTTCTAGCCAAAGACGTCAAAACATCAAAGGCGTTTATAAAATCTATCCAATACCTTCTACTGATTTATTAAGCCTTAGCGTCGAAACACCATGGGCTTCTAAAAAGGGACTTAGCGCTGGAGTAGTGATCTACTCACTTCGGTGTGCCGGTGCTAAGTGATCTTTCATATAAAATCTCCGCTATTTATATACGACACTTTGCTTTGCTTAAATGCACGCACAACCGCACAAGTGTAATTCGCGGTTGGCTTTGTTTTGCTTGTCGTGTGTGCGTGTGTTCGCGGTTGGCTTCGTTTTGCGTGTCGTTTGTGCGTATGTTCGCGGTTGGCTTTGTTTTGCGTGTCGTTTGTGCGTATGTTCGCGGTTGGCTTTGTTTATTTGTTTAAATATATAAATCGAGTTTTATCCAGACGATTTTTAATAAAAAATAATAAGTTTTATGTAGGGCGGAATTTGTACAAAATTCCG
>NW_024032364.1:0-10677 GCF_002237135.1 Teleopsis dalmanni | reverse complement strand
CCCAGTAGAAAAAGTGGTCTTCGAAGACATTGTCTTCAAGACGGTCTTTGATACCGCGTCCGCATTTTCAAGCAAATTTGCAAAACAATTGCTCAAAACATGAATGTAAATACTCTTTCTTTGCTTTCTCTCTCATTTTTAGTGTTCACAGCAACGTATTTGAATTTTGCATCAGATGACGCTATGTTTTATAAATGAACTGACGCAATAATTTTGAAGTGTAGTGAATAAACATTTGTGAAATAAATATTAAAAAATCAAAATAAATAAAGAAACAAAATCATTAAACTACGAAATATTAAAAAAAAAGAAATTAAATCAAAACAAATTAAATAGTGACTTAGTTCCTGGAAAATATATTGATATTAATATTGAAGACAATAATTCCAGTGAAAGTTGTTTTAGAAACGAAACAAAGGATGTTGAAAATAAAAAAAATGAAAACACTTGTGAAAAATTAGCTGTTATATTTAAAAAATACAGGATAAACAGGCGTTGTAGTAATGATATTTTAGAACTCTTAAGATCAGAAGGTTTAATTGTACCAAAATCCTCTTCAACGCTTTTGAAAACATATAAAGCTTCAACAATTGATGATAGCGAAATGCTATAAATTATTTTATATTAGTTTTAGTTAATTTTAGATATGCTAAGTTATATTAAGTTAATTATTTAAATTAATTTTCATTATGTTTACTAGTTTTTACTAGTTTATTTTTAATATCTTAATAAAATTTATAATAATTTATAATAAAATTTATAATTTACTTTTAAAACTTTTAATTTTGAATGTAATTTAAGAAATTATTATATAAAATAAATAAAAGTACAAAATACAACAATTTCTTTCTACTTATTTAAAGAGAAAATTTAAATTCATTTAAAATTTAAAGAGTGCAATAAAAGAGTAGAAATAAAAAAAAGGGTGAAAAAATTATATGAGCACTGCACTAAGAGCGCACAACTTTCTGTCGAATGCGTCCGTTATGCAAGACATGGTCTTCGAGACGGTCTTCGAGACATGTACACAAAAATTCATTGAAGACATTTGGCTAATTTGTATGAAAGTGTCTTCGAAGACCGTCATACATTTGGATCGATCGGTCTTCATGTATGTATCCATGTCTTGAAGACGTCTTCGATGACGGATCGATCCGTTTTCTACTGGGTTAGTGTTTTGATCTATTTGGTCAATTATTTCATATATTTCTTGTGGTTCAATGATGTGTAGTATTGTGTCGTAGTTTTGAATAAGATCAATGTCATCTAATTTTATTTCTATAAACCCGTTTTCTGATTCTATTTTTTCAATTGTCATTGTTGCTGTTGCTAGTGTTGTTAGCATCAGTATCAAAATTACTCGTAACCAATTTACCTGAAAATTTAGTTGGTCTTTTAATATTTATAGGGTGTATGTTGTCTAATTTCATTTTTCTAAATTTAGGCTCATATTTATGCCTGAGTGCTTTATAATTTTTTACATAGCCCTCATCGGTATTCTGCTGATAGTTTTCCCTATTTTTGTTCAATTTATTTATTGTTCGCTGTTTGTTTGTCATAAGTCGGTTAAATATTACAGATTTCTCGATTTTACCTTGTACAATGTCTATTGGTCTACACCTCAATACTGAGTGAGTTGCTTTATTATACCATTCTACACTTTGGAATATTTTTTCCTTTACTGATAAATTTGATTTTTGTGTTTCAAGAACCCTAATCTTTTCTGCTATTGTGCTATGAAATCTTTCAATGTCGGAATTCCCAGTATGGCTATTGGGTTTGGTAAACTGTACTTCGACTCTTTCTTGTTTGAGAAATTCTCTTACGTTAACTGAATTAAATTCATTGTCACATATAATCTTATTCGGTTTTGCTTTTACTGAAAAATAAAGTCTTAGTTTTTCTACTATTGTCATACTATTACGATCTTCTAAATAAAATATTACTGCATGTTTTGAGAATTTATCTATAAACGTTATAAAACTATGTTTTTTATTTGTGTATACATCAATGTGTATTAATTGGTTTGTATCATTTGGGGTTTCTGTAAGTGCATACTTAGGTTTCAAGGGTTTTCTGTCATACTTAGCTTTATTACAGATGTCGCAATTATTTATGTACTTTTGGATTAACTGCTTTAAGTTTTGTATGTAAACAAGTTTTTTAAGTCCCTCGTAATTTTCATTAATTCCCGAATGGCCTGTCTCTTGTTTGTGATATTTAGCTATGTATCTGTATGCTTCGTCTTCATGTTGCATATCTTTTGCATGATAAGTGCATTTGTAAAATTTAACTGATCTATTAAAAATTTCAATTAACTTCTTTTGTACAATATTGTACTCATGTTCAGTTAATTCAGAAAAAATACCAACTATTCCCTTCTTTATAAATCTTCTAAATATGTCAATCATGAAGTTGTTTTCGATGTCTGTTGAGTTTATGTAGATTTTTCTTTTAGAATTCACTACTTCGATTTCTTTGGTTTTCATATTAGTTAGTATTATCTGGGTGTTAAATCTATTTACAACGGTTTCTACGGTTCTTTCTCTGTTGTAGAGTATTTCCTCTCATGTTCATTTAGAGTTCTACTGGCATAGCTGATTGGGTGTCCATCCTGTGTTAGAACTGCTCCTACAGCATAATCGCTAGCATCTGTTGCCAATTTAAATTGTTTTTCAAAGTCAGGATATCTTAAGATAGGTGACTCTGTTAATAATCTTTTAAGTTTTTCAAAAGTATCAATATATTGAGGGTCTTTTTTATTTATTTTTGTACCCTTCTTTAAATATCGTGTCATACCGTAAGCTACTTTAGCATAATCTTTCACAAATTTTCTATAGTACCCAGTAATACCAAGAAATGATTTTATTTGTTTTGGAGTTTCGGGTAATTTAAGCAGTTGAATGCTTTCAATTTTACTTGCATTCGGCTTTATCCCCTCCGGTGTTAATACATGACCTAAGTATTCAGTTGTTTTAGAAAAAAAATTACACTTGTCAATTTGGATTTTTAGATTATGTTGTCTAAGTTTATCAAATATTTTCTGAATGCTTGTTATGTGTTCGTCTAGACTTGTACTAAAAATAAGTATATCGTCTAAATATACAACACATGTTTTATTTATATATTCTCGTAAGACTGAATTAATTAGTCTTTGAAAGGTTGCTGGGGCATTCTTTAGTCCAAATGGCATTCTTACGAACTCGTAATGGCCAAAAGGTGTTGAGAAAGCAGTTTTTTGTCGATCACTATCTTTAATCAACACTTGGTGAAAACCTTTCGCCAAGTCTAGTGTTGTGAAGTATTGTGACCTACCCAATTTGTCCAGTACATTCTCTATATTAGGTATAGGGAATTTGTCGCTGATTGTCACCTCGTTGAGTGCTCTGTAATCTATGACGATACGCCACTTTTTTTGTCCAGAATTATCAGCCTTCTTCGGTACTATCCAGAGTGGTGAATTATAGGGAGAGTTGCTTTCCTTTATTATACCTTGTTCCAACATTTCCTTAATTTGTTTACTTATTTCGGCTTCATGCACTTGTGGATACCTATAAATTTTTGAATAAGTTGGTCTATCTGTATTTGTTATAATCTCATGTTGTGTTTCATGAGTATGTGTCAAATGTTGCCCTTCTTGAAAGAATAAATCTTTATTTCTTTCAAATAAACTTTTAATTTTATATTTTTCTTCTAAATTCATGTCTTCACGAATTAGTTTCGTAATTTTAGGTGCATCTGTTAGTCTGTTCAAAGTATGTATTTCTTCGTAATTATAAGGGCAAGAGTTGATAAATTTGGTTATCATACCATGAATTTCTAAGAAATTGTCCTCAAGGTTCACTTTTGCTTGCATCGGCCTCAGTAAATTCTGTCCAATTAAGCCATCGAAGTTTTTGTTTGTGAACGTTGTAAGTTTCCAGCTCATGAAATTATTTTCATTGAATTCCTTTGGTAGAGGTGTTATTATTTCTTCATCAATGGTGGTTTGCCCATTAAGTGTAGTAAATGAAAGTGGAGTCCTAAGTTTTTGTCTTTTGTAATTCAGCAATTTATTTTGTCAAGAAGGGTGGTTGTCGAGCCAGTGTCAATTAGGCATTTTATTTTAATGTCCCTTATAGTTAATTCAACTATCGGTAGACATGTGCCGGGCTCACATAATGAAAATTTTGCTCTTCTTCAGGACTTTGTTTATTGTCCTGTACATGGTCAACCTCCATTGGAGTAGGGTTATTTCGACGACTTTGCATCGAATTTGTTTGTCTGAAATTTGAAGTTTGATTTCGTCTATACTGTCCACTAAAATTTTGACTTTGGTTTCTATTGAAATTGTTATTTTGTGAATGTGACTGTCTGAATTGTCCACTGAAATCTTTGTTTTGGTTTTGTCTGAATTTTCTACTGAAATTATTATTTTGTGACTGTGCTTGTCTGAATTGGCCACTGGAGTTGTGGTCATGATTATAGTTCAGTCCGTTATTAGTCGAGTATTGCTTAATTATTTTATTTTGGCTAACAAAATTATTTTTATTTCTTTGGAACTTGTTAAGCCAACTTGGCATCATAATATTTTTCTTTTTTATATGTATTAATATTAACTAATGTTATTTTTTTAAATTAGAGATCAATCAAGTGTAACAAATGTTCTGTATCACGATAGAATAATCAATTGTAACAATTTATTTGTAACATTTGTATTGTTTTTAAAAACCTGTTTTTACATTGTTGTTGCTATTTTTTATATACGAAGAAATCAAATTATGGTTCGTGCGTTCACGTGCTTAACGAAATATCAATTGTCGATTTTTTAATTAATTTTTTTCAATTTTAACAAACCCATTCGAACCGTGGGTAAAAAAAAGGAGGTGAATTGGTGCAAGAGCTCAGTATTTAAGGTTTGATCATAAACTAGGAATACTTTACAATTCACTCTTTTTTACATTGGCGACATTGGTGACAGGACACCGTTTTGCATAAACGTTGACAAACGTGCACTGAAACCTTACATACGGATTTCGTGCATTGTTGGTGTTTTTTTCATTAAACGTGAACAAGAGATCACAGAACTGTTACGTGGATAATTTTCATTTGCTGTAATAATGTCTGAACCATCTTTATCATCAAATACCGGTAGTCAAGGTAATGCCTCAAATAATAATGTTTCTAATCCTGTTCCAAATATAGATGAGCTTAGACAACAACTTGCGTCTTCAAAGGGGAGCCTTACACGAATTGAGAACATTATTGGTGCGTCAAATAATTTGTCTCCTACTGAACTTGAGTGCAGGTTAGGTATGGTCGAATCGTATTATAAACAAGCGTCTTATTATCAAGGTCAAATTGACCGTTTGTTACCACAAGATACATGTCGTTCGGAAATTGACGAACTATATGTCATAGTAAAATCACGTATTCTAAATCTTCTCGGCAACAGAAGAAGCTCACAATCACATGAACATACATTTTCAATGCCTCAAATGCAGTACAATCGTTTGCCTAAATTACGTTTGCCGAGATTTGATGGCAAATATCTCGAATATAAAAACTTCATAAACTCTTTCACGAATCTAGTTCACAGCGATCAATTCATTCCACCTATTGAGAAGTTCAACCATCTGTTATCGTGCCTATCCGGCGAAGCTTTGTCAACAATTAAGTCGTCCCAAGTAACTGAAGAAAACTATGGCAAAGCACTAGACAGATTGAAAGAGCGATATGACAATGATACAATCATTTTTTTAGAAAACATTTCATCTATTTTCGAAGTGGATAAAATTTCTAAGGCTGATTCTAAACAACTTAGACATATCACTGATACTATCTCAGCTTTGTACAATTCGTTACAATCACTTGGAAGTTTTGAAAAAATTTGTGATGCAATTATCATACATCTTACAATTACCAAAGTTGATCAAGAAACTAAAAAGAAATGGGATGAATATTTAGATTACTCTAATCTTCCATCGTGGAAACAATGTTGTGCTATGTTTGATAAGCGATGCCAACAACTCGATGCTCAAACAAGGCATAATGTGAAACCGCAATCAATTCAAACTTATCAGCCGCATTCATTACAAAAGGTTAGCAAGCCAAAGCAGTATTCATTTGCGATCAAAAATATTCCTGAAAGGTCGTGTACACATTGTTCCAAATTAGGTCATAATATTTCTACTTGTATCAATTTCATCGCACTTCCATTAGAACAACGTCGTGATCAAGTACAACAGCACCAACTGTGTTTCAATTGTTTATCAAACCTCCACACTGTATCACAATGTAGCTCAAAATATTCTTGTCGATTTTGTAAACAACGTCATCATACGTTGCTCCACAAACATGATTTAAATACGTTTGTAAATTCTAACATTTCATCATCAAGAAATGATCAACTTAGTAATCCAGTTACACATGCTACTTCACAAAAGAGTGTTAAGAAGACAAATAGTACCATTATTTTAGCAACAGCTCTAATTCTCATAAAAGATTCTACCGGAACGTACCAAATGGGCCGAGCGCTTTTAGATTCATGTTCGCAAGTGAATTTCATTACCGATTCTCTAGCACGGGCTCTAAACTTAAAAAGGTCGAGATCTGAAATAGATATCGTTGGTGTTGGTTCTTCTGAGCTGAAAATTCAACATAATACGCAAACTACAATCCGATCACGGATAACCGAGTTTGAAACATCACTAGATTTTCTCATTTCAAAGAACATTAGTAGCTATCATCCAGATAAAGCATTTTCGTTGAAAGATTTAAATATTCCATCACATATGGAACTTGCAGATCCAGAATTTAATGTCGCTAAAGGTATTGATATGTTACTTGGAGCAGAAGCTTTCTTTTTGTTGTTAACGCAAGGTCGAATGTCTTTGGGTAAAAACTTACCAATTTGACAAAATACTGAATTTGGTTGGATTGTATCCGGAAGGTATGCTTTGTCACATAAACCAATTGAAGCAGTCAGTCATTGCACCATCACTTCAATCGAAGCTTTGAACAAAAATATTGAAAAAATGTGGCAACTAGAAGACGTCTCTAATAAACGTCAGAAGTGGTCAGAGGAACACATCATGTGTGAACAACATTTCATTGATAATGTATCTGTAAACTGTGATGGAAGAATTATGGTAAAACTACCATTTAAAAATAGTACAGATTTATTAGGTAACTCTAAAGATATTGCGTTACGTCGATTTTATGCTTTGGAAAAAAAGCTTGAAAAGAATATTCAGCTCAAAGAAGAATATTCAAAATTCATGAAAGAATACGAAGAATTGGGACATATTGTATTGATTCATAGTCCAAATTTATCAATACCTCATTATTATATTCCGCATCACTGCGTGCTGAAGTCAAGTAGTGAATCAACTAAGTTACGCGTGGTGTTCGATGCTTCTTTCAAAACGGCATCACAGGTCTCACTAAATGACATCCTTGCAGTGGGTCCTAATATACAAAATGAATTACTCATTAATCTGCTACGTTTTCGTTGCCATAAATATGGACTTATGGCGGACATAACGAAAATGTATCGTCAGATTATGGTACATCATCAGGATAGGAATTATCAGTTAATTTTTTGGCGCAATGACAAGTCGTTACCCGTATCAACATACATGTTAAATACAGTGACTTACGGAACTGCTGCTGCTCCATTTCTAGCTATACGTAGTTTATCCTATGCAGTCGATACATATCCTGGTAACCATGAGCTTGGAAAATCAATAATAAAAGACGATTTTTATGTTGATGATATGTTAACAGGGGCTGATGATTTACTTCGCCTTCAACAAATTAAAAATGAAGTTACTGACATACTTCAATACTTTCAAATGCCGTTATCCAAATGGCATAGTAATCACCCTGATTTAAATTGTTCTGCAGCGTGCTCCATCACTACCAATAGTGATGTAACTAGTGCACTTGGTGTAATTTGGTGTCCAATTGATGATTATTTTACGTTCAATTTTAAATTGAATGATTCTTCAAATACCATTTCCAAGCGATCAATCTTATCTACAGTCGCAGCATTATTTGATCCAATGGGGTTGATTAGTCCGATTATTATAAAGGCTAAGATACTTCTTCAGAAACTGTGGATCTTGAAGTATGATTGAGATGACGCAGTATCTGACACAATTTCACAGGCTTGGAGAGAAATTATCATCAATTTTGAACAAATATCTACTTTCAAAATTCCTCGTTTTGTTTTAATGTTAAATCCAGTCAGTATAGAAGTTCATGGATTCGCTGACGCTTCAACAAAGGCTTATGGTTGCTGCATATATTTTAAATGCACGGATGCAATTGGCAATATATGTACCAAACTCGTGACTTTCAAATCTAAAACTGCTCCTTTGAAACAACGGTCACTTCCCCGTTTAGAGCTTTGCGCGGCTCACCTTCTGTCTAAATTCTGGCATCAACTTCAACCTAATTTCAAAACGTATTTTTTTGGACGGATTCACAAATTACGTTGCATTGGATTCATACTCATTCTTCAACATTATCAACATTTGTTGGAAATAGAATAGCAGAAATACAAGAATTGACTAATGGCTTTGAATGGAGATATATACCATCAGAATTAAACCCAGCAGATCTAGTATCTCGTGGATGTTCTACGCGAGATTTAGTTAAGTCCCAATGGCTAATGGGACCATCGTTCCTCAACAGCTCAAAAATTGATTGGCCTTTGGAATTTACTTCGTATTCATTGACTGATGAAGAAGTCAATTTAGAAAAAAAAAAACGGCATTTATAATTGAAAATAAACCCGTACCATACGTTTTGCTTAAAATAAACAATATTAGTAACTACTTAACATGTTTAAGAGTAATAGCATACATTATCCGCTTTAAAACTCGATTGAAAAATGAATACATTTCTGCTACTGAGCTCGACAATGCTCTTCATATAGTAGTGTGGGTAATTCAACAATACAGATTTAGTGATGAAATTAAACAATTGGAACAGGTGGGTCATGTTAAAGGAAATTAGCTACATTAGCGCCATTCATTGATAAAAGCGGAAATTGTTTCTTATTACGTGTAGGAGGTCGTCTAACAAATTCTGATACACCAGAAACATTTAAACATCAATTGTTGTTACCAAAGGATGAACCATTTGTTCGACATCTGGTAATGTACTTTCATCGGGTTAACTATCATGTTGGCCCTCGTGCATTAGTTGCAACTATTCAACAACGTTTTTGGATAATAAATTGCAAATCATTAGCAACTTCAGTTATAAAAAAATGTGTCCATTGTGCACGATATAAAGTCAAACTAATCAATCAAATAATGGCACCTTTACCAAAGGAAAGGGTTACACCAAGCAGACCTTTCACAGTTACAGGCGTTGATTTTGCTGGGCCTATTTTTACATATTTAAAAATTCATGGTAAAGCACCGTATAAATCATACATTGCGGTTTTTATTTGTTTTGCTACTAAAGCAGTTCATTTAGAGGCCGTCACTGATTTAACTAGCGATCCATTCATTGCTGCTTTAAAGCGATTTGTGGGACGACGAGGTTTGCCAAGGATAATACATTGTGACAATGCGACAAATTTTGTGGGTTCTAAAACAAAATTAATAGAACTTCGAAAACATTTTCATCAAGATTGCATGAAAAATGCAATTATTTCTCACTGTGCAAATTCAGGAATAGAATTTTCATTTATTCCTCCTCGCGCCCCACATTTTGGGGGTCTTTGGGAGGCTGCTGTAAAAACTGCCAAAGGCCATCTATATCGCACATTGTCTAACGCTCATCTTACGTTCGAAGAACTTACAACATCATTAGTCGAGATTGAAGCAATCATGAATTCTCGACCGCTCACAGCAACTTCAACAAACCCCAATGATTTCGAATCTCTGACGCCTGCGCATTTTTTGATTGGTACATCATTACAAGGTATTCCTGAGCCGTTTTTAAAGAACGAAAACATTGCACATGCCCAACGCTGGCAACGAATATCAGCAGCAAAAACACACTTTTGGAAGAGATGGCAGAGCGAATATTTAGCAGACTTGCAGAACCGATATCGTTGGAAATATGATCAAGATAACGTTGCAGTTGGCAACTTGGTTATCATTTATGACGAGCACGCTCCTCCGATGAAATGGGTAATGGGTCGTATTGTGAGTGTGAAAACAGGCGCTGACGGACGTGTTCGCGTTGCTGATGTACAAACACCAACAACAGTTTTACGACGCCCTGTTGCTAAGTTGGCACTTATTCCAATTAATCGAAATTTAATATTTCAATAGGGGCCGGGATGTTAAGCCAACTTGGCATCATATTTTTCTTTTTTATATGTATTAATATTAACTAATGTTATTTTTTAAATTAGAGATCAATCAAGTGTAACAAATGTTCTGTATCACGATAGAATAATCAATTGTAACAATTTATTTGTAACATTTGTATTGTTTTTAAAAACCTGTTTTTACATTGTTGTTGCTATTTAATATAAACGGAGAAATAAATTATGGTTCGTGTTTTCACGTGCTTAACGAAATATCAATTGTCGATTTTTTAATTCATTTTTCAATTTTAACAAACCCATTCGAACCGTGGGTAAAAAAAAGGAGGTGAATTGGTGCAAGAGCTCAGTATTTAAGGTTTGATCATAAACTAGGAATACTTTACAATTCACTCTTTTTTACA
>NW_024032363.1:0-10677 GCF_002237135.1 Teleopsis dalmanni | reverse complement strand
TGATGATTAAAAAATGTGAACTTACACAGCACATAATGTATAACACATAACTATAAACTGTAGTAATAGAGTATTTACACTATATACATAACTACTACCTGTATTAATAGAGTATATGTTTCTTGTTTTTCGTTAGTTAAATTTAATTTGAATGATAACTAAATAAAAATAACTGCTCTGTGCACCCACTGTACCAGTAAGGATATCTTTTATAGATTATATTAGCAGAATAATAAACTCCAATCGGAGACATTATTCATGTTCCATACTCCATAATCATTACTTATAAAGATAAAGAAAGCACTGATGATTAAAAAATGTGAACTTACACAGCACATAATGTATAACACATAACTATAAACTGTAGTAATAGAGTATTTACACTATATACATAACTACTACCTGTATTAATAGAGTATATGTTTCTCTTTTTCGTTAGTTAAATTTAATTTGGATGATATTAAATATTATTAAGTGCTCTGTGTACCCCCTGTACTCGTAAGATGCGATCCTTGATTTCTATGATCTCTTTTATAGATTATATTAGCAGAATAATAATTTCGAATCGGAGACATTATTCATGTTCCATGTTCCATATTCATTACTTATAAAGATAAAGAAAGCATTGATGATTAAAACGTGAACTAACACAGCACATCATGCATAACACATAACTATTAACTGTAGTAATAGAGTATTTACACTATATACATAACTACTACCTGTATTAATAGAGTATATGTTTCTCTTTTTCCGTTAGTTAAATTTAATTTAGATGATAACTAAATAATATTAACCGCTCTGTGCACCCATTGTACCCGTAACAAGCGTTCATTGATTTCTAGGATATCTTTTATAGATTATATTAGCAGAATAACAAACTCCAATCGGAGACACTATTCATGTTCCATACTCCATATTCATTGCTTATAAAGATAAAGAAAGCATTGATGATTAAAAAACGTGAACTAACACAGCACATCATGCATAACACATAACTATTAACTGTATTAATAGAGTATTTACACTATATACATAACTATTACCTGTATTAATAGAGTATATGTTTCTTGTTTTTCGTTAGTTAAATTTAATTTGGATGATAACTAAATAAAAATAACTGCTCTGTGCACCCACTGTACCAGTAAGGATATCTTTTATAGATTATATTAGCAGAATAATAAACTCCAATCGGAGACATTATTCATGTTCCATACTCCATAATCATTACTTATAAAGATAAAGAAAGCATTGATGATTAAAAAATGTGAACTTACATAGCACATAATGTATAACACATAACTATAAACTGTAGTAATAGAGTATTTACACTATATACATAACTACTACCTGTATTAATAGAGTATATGTTTCTCTTTTTCCGTTAGTTAAATTTAATTTGGATGATAACTAAATAAAAATAACTGCTCTGTGTACCCACTGTACTCGTAAGATGCGATCATTGATTTCTAGGATCTCTTTTATAGATTATATTAGCAGAATAATAATTTCCAATCGGAGACATTATTCATGTTCCATACTCCATATTCATTACTTATAAAGATAAAGAAAGCATTGATGATTAAAAAACCGTGAACTAACACAGCACATCATGCATAACACATAACTATTAACTGTATTAATAGAGTATTTACACTATATACATAACTACTACCTGTATTAATAGAGTATATGTTTCTCTTTTTCCGTTAGTTAAATTTAATTTGGATGATTACTAAATAAAAATAACTGCTCTGTGCACCCACTGTACTCGTAAGATGCGATCATTGATTTCTAGGATCTCTTTTATAGATTATATTAGCAGAATAATAATTTCCAATCGGAGACATTATTCATGTTCTATACTCCATATTCATTACTTATAAAGATAAAGAAACCATTGAAGATTAAAGCGCGAACTAACACAGCACATCATGCATAACACATAACTATTAACTGTGCACCCACTGTACCCGTAAGATGCGGTCATTGATGTCTAGGATATCTTTTATAGATTATATTAGCAGAATAATAAACTCCAATCGGAGACATTATTCATGTTCCATACTCCATATTCATTACTTGTAAAGATAAAGAAAGCATTGATGATTAAAAAACGTAAACTTACACAGCACATTATGTATAACACGTAACTATTAACTGTATTAATAGAATATTTGCACTATATACATAACTATTAACTGTAGTAATAGAGTATTTGCACTATATACATAGCTATTAACTGTATTAATAGAGTATACGTTTCTTGTTCTTCGTTAGTTAAATTTAATTTAGATGATAATTAAATATTTTTAAGTGCTATTACTGTGTACCCACTGTACCAGTAAGATGAGACCAACGATTATGTTAGCACAATAACAAACTCCAATCGGAGACATTATTCATGTTCCATACTCCATATTCATTACTTGTAAAGATAAAGAAAGCATTGATGATTAAAAAACGTAAACTTACACAGCACATTATGTATAACACGTAACTATTAACTGTATTAATAGAATATTTGCACTATATACATAACTATTAACTGTAGTAATAGAGTATTTGCACTATATACATAACTATTAACTGTATTAATAGAGTATATGTTTCTTGTTCTTCGTTAGTTAAATTTAATTTGGAAGATAACTAAATAAAAATAACTGTTCTGTTCAGCCACTGTACCAGTAAGGATATCTTTTATAGATTATATTAGCAGAATAATAAACTCCAATCGGAGGCCTTATTCATGTTCCATACTCCATATTCATTACTTATAAAGATAAAGAAAGCATTGAAGATTAAAGCGCGAACTAACTAGCACATCATGCATAACTCATAACTATTAACTGTATTAATAGAGTATTTGCACTATATACATAACTATTAACTGTAGTAATAGAGTATTTGCACTATATACATAACTATTAACTGTATTAATAGAGTCTTTGCACTATATACATAGCTATTAACTGTATTAATAGAGTATACGTTTCTTGTTCTTCGTTAGTTAAATTTAATTTAGATGATAATTAAATATTTTTAAGTGCTATTACTGTGTACCCACTGTACCAGTAAGATGAGACCAACGATTATATTAGCAGAATAATAAACTCCAATCGGAGGCCTTATTCATGTTCCATACTCCATATTCATTACTTATAAAGATAAAGAAACCATTGAAGATTAAAGCGCGAACTAACACAGCACATCATGCATAACACATAACTATTAACTGTGCACCCACTGCACCCGTAAGATGCGGTCATTGATGTCTAGGATATCTTTTATAGATTATATTAGCAGAATAATAAACTCCAATCGGAGACATTATTCATTTTCCATACTCCATATTCATTACTTATAAAGATGAAGAAAGCATTGATGATTAAAAAACGTAAACTTACACAGCACATTATGTATAACACATAACTATTAACTGTATTAATAGAATATTTGCACTATATACATAACTATTAACTGTATTAATAGAGTATTTGCACTATATACATAACTATTAACTGTATTAATAGAGTATATGTTTCTCTTTTTCCGTTAGTTAAATTTAATTTGGATGATTACTAAATAAAAATAACTGCTCTGTGCACCCACTGTACTCGTAAGATGCGATCATTGATTTCTAGGATCTCTTTTATAGATTATATTAGCAGAATAATAATTTCCAATCGGAGACATTATTCATGTTCTATACTCCATATTCATTACTTATAAAGATAAAGAAGGCATTGAAGATTAAAAAACGTGAACTAACACAGCATATCATGCATAACACATAACTATTAACTGTAGTAATAGAGTATTTGCACAATATATATAACTATTACCTGTATTAATAGAGTATATGTTTCTTGTTTTTCGTTAGTTAAATTTAATTTGGATGATAACTAAATAAAAATAACTGCTCTGTGCACCCACTGTACCAGTAAGGATATCTTTTATAGATTATATTAGCAGAATAATAAACTTCAATCGGAGACATTATTCATGATCCATACTCCATATTCATTACTTAAAAAGATAAAGAAAGCATTGAAGATTAAAGCGCGAACTAACACAACACATCATGCATAACACATAACTATTACCTGTGCACCCACTGTACCCGTAAGATGCGGTCATTGATGTCTAGGATATCTTTTATAGATTATATTAGCAGAATAATAAACTCCAATCGGAGACATTATTCTTGTTCCATACTCCATATTCATTACTTGTAAAAATAAAGAAAGCATTGATGATTAAAAAACGTGAACTAACACAGCATATCATGCATAACACATAACTATTAACTGTAGTAATAGAGTATTTGCAAAATATACATAACTATTACCTGTATTAATAGAGTATATGTTTCTTGTTTTTCGTTAGTTAAATTTAATTTGGATGATAACTAAATAAAAATAACTGCTCTGTGCACCCACTGTACCAGTAAGGATATCTTTTATAGATTATATTAGCAGAATAATAAACTTCAATCGGAGACATTATTCATGATCCATACTCCATATTCATTACTTAAAAAGATAAAGAAAGCATTGAAGATTAAAGCGCGAACTAACACAACACATCATGCATAACACATAACTATTACCTGTGCACCCACTGTACCCGTAAGATGCGGTCATTGATGTCTAGGATATCTTTTATAGATTATATTAGCAGAATAATAATTTCCAATCGGAGACATTATTCATGTTCCATACTCCATATTCATTACTTATAAAGATAAAGAAAGCATTGATGATTAAAAAACCGTGAACTAACACAGCACATCATGCATAACACATAACTATTAACTGTATTAATAGAGTATTTACACTATATACATAACTACTACCTGTATTAATAGAGTATATGTTTCTCTTTTTCCGTTAGTTAAATTTAATTTGGATGATTACTAAATAAAAATAACTGCTCTGTGCACCCACTGTACTCGTAAGATGCGATCATTGATTTCTAGGATCTCTTTTATAGATTATATTAGCAGAATAATAATTTCCAATCGGAGACATTATTCATGTTCTATACTCCATATTCATTACTTATAAAGATAAAGAAACCATTGAAGATTAAAGCGCGAACTAACACAGCACATCATGCATAACACATAACTATTAACTGTGCACCCACTGTACCCGTAAGATGCGGTCATTGATGTCTAGGATATCTTTTATAGATTATATTAGCAGAATAATAAACTCCAATCGGAGACATTATTCATGTTCCATACTCCATATTCATTACTTGTAAAGATAAAGAAAGCATTGATGATTAAAAAACGTAAACTTACACAGCACATTATGTATAACACGTAACTATTAACTGTATTAATAGAATATTTGCACTATATACATAACTATTAACTGTAGTAATAGAGTATTTGCACTATATACATAGCTATTAACTGTATTAATAGAGTATACGTTTCTTGTTCTTCGTTAGTTAAATTTAATTTAGATGATAATTAAATATTTTTAAGTGCTATTACTGTGTACCCACTGTACCAGTAAGATGAGACCAACGATTATGTTAGCACAATAACAAACTCCAATCGGAGACATTATTCATGTTCCATACTCCATATTCATTACTTGTAAAGATAAAGAAAGCATTGATGATTAAAAAACGTAAACTTACACAGCACATTATGTATAACACGTAACTATTAACTGTATTAATAGAATATTTGCACTATATACATAACTATTAACTGTAGTAATAGAGTATTTGCACTATATACATAACTATTAACTGTATTAATAGAGTATATGTTTCTTGTTCTTCGTTAGTTAAATTTAATTTGGAAGATAACTAAATAAAAATAACTGTTCTGTTCAGCCACTGTACCAGTAAGGATATCTTTTATAGATTATATTAGCAGAATAATAAACTCCAATCGGAGGCCTTATTCATGTTCCATACTCCATATTCATTACTTATAAAGATAAAGAAAGCATTGAAGATTAAAGCGCGAACTAACTAGCACATCATGCATAACTCATAACTATTAACTGTATTAATAGAGTATTTGCACTATATACATAACTATTAACTGTAGTAATAGAGTATTTGCACTATATACATAACTATTAACTGTATTAATAGAGTCTTTGCACTATATACATAGCTATTAACTGTATTAATAGAGTATACGTTTCTTGTTCTTCGTTAGTTAAATTTAATTTAGATGATAATTAAATATTTTTAAGTGCTATTACTGTGTACCCACTGTACCAGTAAGATGAGACCAACGATTATATTAGCAGAATAATAAACTCCAATCGGAGGCCTTATTCATGTTCCATACTCCATATTCATTACTTATAAAGATAAAGAAACCATTGAAGATTAAAGCGCGAACTAACACAGCACATCATGCATAACACATAACTATTAACTGTGCACCCACTGCACCCGTAAGATGCGGTCATTGATGTCTAGGATATCTTTTATAGATTATATTAGCAGAATAATAAACTCCAATCGGAGACATTATTCATTTTCCATACTCCATATTCATTACTTATAAAGATGAAGAAAGCATTGATGATTAAAAAACGTAAACTTACACAGCACATTATGTATAACACATAACTATTAACTGTATTAATAGAATATTTGCACTATATACATAACTATTAACTGTATTAATAGAGTATTTGCACTATATACATAACTATTAACTGTATTAATAGAGTATATGTTTCTCTTTTTCCGTTAGTTAAATTTAATTTGGATGATTACTAAATAAAAATAACTGCTCTGTGCACCCACTGTACTCGTAAGATGCGATCATTGATTTCTAGGATCTCTTTTATAGATTATATTAGCAGAATAATAATTTCCAATCGGAGACATTATTCATGTTCTATACTCCATATTCATTACTTATAAAGATAAAGAAGGCATTGAAGATTAAAAAACGTGAACTAACACAGCATATCATGCATAACACATAACTATTAACTGTAGTAATAGAGTATTTGCACAATATATATAACTATTACCTGTATTAATAGAGTATATGTTTCTTGTTTTTCGTTAGTTAAATTTAATTTGGATGATAACTAAATAAAAATAACTGCTCTGTGCACCCACTGTACCAGTAAGGATATCTTTTATAGATTATATTAGCAGAATAATAAACTTCAATCGGAGACATTATTCATGATCCATACTCCATATTCATTACTTAAAAAGATAAAGAAAGCATTGAAGATTAAAGCGCGAACTAACACAACACATCATGCATAACACATAACTATTACCTGTGCACCCACTGTACCCGTAAGATGCGGTCATTGATGTCTAGGATATCTTTTATAGATTATATTAGCAGAATAATAAACTCCAATCGGAGACATTATTCTTGTTCCATACTCCATATTCATTACTTGTAAAAATAAAGAAAGCATTGATGATTAAAAAACGTGAACTAACACAGCATATCATGCATAACACATAACTATTAACTGTAGTAATAGAGTATTTGCAAAATATACATAACTATTACCTGTATTAATAGAGTATATGTTTCTTGTTTTTCGTTAGTTAAATTTAATTTGGATGATAACTAAATAAAAATAACTGCTCTGTGCACCCACTGTACCAGTAAGGATATCTTTTATAGATTATATTAGCAGAATAATAAACTCCAATCGGAGACATTATTCATGTTCCATACTCCATAATCATTACTTATAAAGATAAAGAAAGCATTGATGATTAAAAAATGTGAACTTACACAGCACATAATGTATAACACATAACTATAAACTGTAGTAATAGAGTATTTACACTATATACATAACTACTACCTGTATTAATAGAGTATATGTTTCTTGTTTTTCGTTAGTTAAATTTAATTTGAATGATAACTAAATAAAAATAACTGCTCTGTGCACCCACTGTACCAGTAAGGATATCTTTTATAGATTATATTAGCAGAATAATAAACTCCAATCGGAGACATTATTCATGTTCCATACTCCATAATCATTACTTATAAAGATAAAGAAAGCATTGATGATTAAAAAATGTGAACTTACACAGCACATAATGTATAACACATAACTATAAACTGTAGTAATAGAGTATTTACACTATATACATAACTACTACCTGTATTAATAGAGTATATGTTTCTCTTTTTCCGTTAGTTAAATTTAATTTGGATGATAACTAAATAAAAATAACTGCTCTGTGCACCCACTGTACTCGTAAGATGCGATCATTGATTTCTAGGATCTCTTTTATAGATTATATTAGCAGAATAATAATTTCCAATCGGAGACATTATTCATGTTCTATACTCCATATTCATTACTTATAAAGATAAAGAAGGCATTGAAGATTAAAAAACGTGAACTAACACAGCATATCATGCATAACACATAACTATTAACTGTAGTAATAGAGTATTTGCAAAATATACATAACTATTACCTGTATTAATAGAGTATATGTTTCTTGTTTTTCGTTAGTTAAATTTAATTTGGATGATAACTAAATAAAAATAACTGCTCTGTGCACCCACTGTACCAGTAAGGATATCTTTTATAGATTATATTAGCAGAATAATAAACTCCAATCGGAGACATTATTCATGTTCCATACTCCATAATCATTACTTATAAAGATAAAGAAAGCATTGATGATTAAAAAATGTGAACTTACACAGCACATAATGTATAACACATAACTATAAACTGTAGTAATAGAGTATTTACACTATATACATAACTACTACCTGTATTAATAGAGTATATGTTTCTTGTTTTTCGTTAGTTAAATTTAATTTGAATGATAACTAAATAAAAATAACTGCTCTGTGCACCCACTGTACCAGTAAGGATATCTTTTATAGATTATATTAGCAGAATAATAAACTCCAATCGGAGACATTATTCATGTTCCATACTCCATAATCATTACTTATAAAGATAAAGAAAGCACTGATGATTAAAAAATGTGAACTTACACAGCACATAATGTATAACACATAACTATAAACTGTAGTAATAGAGTATTTACACTATATACATAACTACTACCTGTATTAATAGAGTATATGTTTCTCTTTTTCCGTTAGTTAAATTTAATTTGGATGATTACTAAATAAAAATAACTGCTCTGTGTACCCACTGTACTCGTAAGATGCGATCATTGATTTCTAGGATCTCTTTTATAGATTATATTAGCAGAATAATAATTTCCAATCGGAGACATTATTCATGTTCCATACTCCATATTCATTACTTATAAAGATAAAGAAAGCATTGATGATTAAAAAACGTGAACTAACACAGCACATCATGCATAACACATAACTATAAACTGTAGTAATAGAGTATTTACACTATATACATAACTACTACCTGTATTAATAGAGTATATGTTTCTCTTTTTCCGTTAGTTAAATTTAATTTAGATGATAACTAAATAATATTAACCGCTCTGTGCACCCATTGTACCCGTAACAAGCGTTCATTGATTTCTAGGATATCTTTTATAGATTATATTAGCAGAATAACAAACTCCAATCGGAGACACTATTCATGTTCCATACTCCATATTCATTGCTTATAAAGATAAAGAAAGCATTGATGATTAAAAAACGTGAACTAACACAGCACATCATGCATAACACATAACTATTAACTGTATTAATAGAGTATTTACACTATATACATAACTATTACCTGTATTAATAGAGTATATGTTTCTTGTTTTTCGTTAGTTAAATTTAATTTGGATGATAACTAAATAAAAATAACTGCTCTGTGCACCCACTGTACCAGTAAGGATATCTTTTATAGATTATATTAGCAGAATAATAAACTCCAATCGGAGACATTATTCATGTTCCATACTCCATATTCATTACTTATAAAGATAAAGAAAGCATTGATGCTTAAAAAACGTGAACTTACACAGCATATTATGTATAACACATAACTATATCCTGTAGTAATAGAGTATTTGTTTCTTGTTCTTTGTTAGTGAAAATTAATTTAGATGATAACTAAATAATATGAACCGCTCCGTGCACCCACTGTACCCGTAAGATGCGATCATTGATTTCTAGGATATCTTTTATAGATTATATTAGCAGAATAATAAACTCCAATCGGAGACATTATTCATGTTCCATACTCCATATTCATTACTTATAAAGATAAAGAAACCATTGAAGATTAAAGCGCGAACTAACACAGCACATCATGCATAACACATAACTATTACCTGTGCACCCACTGTACCCGTAAGATGCGGTCATTGATGTCTAGGATATCTTTTATAGATTATATTAGCAGAATAATAAACTCCAATCGGAGACATTATTCATGTTCCATACTCCATATTCATTACTTGTAAAAATAAAGAAAGCATTGATGATTAAAAAACGTGAACTTACACAGCACATCATGCATAACACATAACTATTAACTGTATTAATAGAGTATTTACACTATATACATAACTATTAACTGTATTAATAGAGTATTTGCACTATATACATAACTATTAACTGTATTAATAGAGTATATGTTTCTTGTTCTTTGTTAGTTAAATTTAATTTGGAAGATAACTAAATAAAAATAACTGTTCTGTTCAGCCACTGTACCAGTAAGGATATCTTTTATAGATTATATT
>NW_024032362.1:0-10682 GCF_002237135.1 Teleopsis dalmanni | reverse complement strand
TTGTAAGATATTTAGTTGTAAGATTGAAAGTTAAAACCAGATTCAGATCCATTTTGATGATGTATATTGCATATCTTTAATGCAATTAGTTGTAAGATGTTTAGTTTTAAGATGAAATATATTTATAAGGACATTTTTATACAAAAACATAAAAATAAAAAAAAATATTTAAATAAGTGTTGAAATTATTTTTCATACTTATAGACTTGTCATGTAACTGGCATAGTCGTTCCAATGTTTGAGACTAATAAATAAATATATGAAAATCGATTATTTAGATAAGATGTAATAACCATAAGATTAGTTAAATAAATAGAGAGGGTTATTGTCTTTTTAGAGTTTTTTCATTCTGTCTCTTCACATTATTACAATCATCCGGTAAGGTGTCCGGCTGTTCCATTTCTAATATAATTATTTTTATCTTCTCCACATGTGTGATTGTATTGAAATATTTTTAAAAAAAAAAATAACTCTAAATTAGACCAGTTAAGTATATATGAAATATATATGGAAATGCAGGTTAATAATAATCCATGCAAATAGTGCAAATGGTGACAGTTTTTCAAATTACACAATTCTGCACCTCGAATGTTACATACTGAAAATTTAGGAAAGTATTGTTTTTATTAATAATAAGGGAAATATTTTCTGTATTTTCTGTATTTTTGCATAACAATTAAAAAGAATTCTTTAAAGAATAGTTCTTGACATTGATTCAACAGTTGTCCTATTTCGTTATTTTACTCAATATTTAAATGATCTGAATTCATTTCTATATCAAAATCGGATTCTAACAGTGCAATATTATTTAAATTGGAATTGTTTTCTAAGTAAATCTTGGCTTTAAGAGCGGTTAGAAAATTCGTGCCCATAATAGCATTATATGTACGATTTGGAAAATCCGCAACCCTCCACGAGAAGGTCTCAAAGACATTAAGTTTTATTATTGGTGTGAGTAATTTAGTTGTTACTAAACCAAAGTGGTTACGCGATTTTTTCTTCACACAGAGTAATAAATAAAAATGCTTTTATAATGCTTGTACTTAAATCTGAATCATTCAAGCATAATATTTTTTTATTTTTTATTGTTATTCTTATTCTTATTAGGGATAATTCCGGTTTTGAGGAATCATTGAAAAATTTACTTCCTGAATTTTTTCTATATTATCGATTTGAATTGGCTCTATTTTATCAAATTTTAGTGTATTATGCATATTAATATTGATATTATATTCATGTTGGCCTAATCTATTATTCCAATTATTCCTATATTGTTGAATTGAACCATCATTATGACACTGAATTATATTATTGTTTCGACCACTATATTGATTACAATTGTTACTAAAATTTTCGTGTTGAATTGAATAATTATTAGTTTCATGTATCTTTCCAACTGAATTTGTATATATATTTGTTTCAGCTCTAGTCATCTTGTGATTATAATCTATTGCTCTTCTATCAGTCATCAAACTAAGTTTAGTATATTTACTTATTACATCCTGAAGAGTTTCATCTTTTGCTATATTCTCACGTAATAAATCTACAAGATCTCTATCAACATCAGATGGATCTATCAACATCAGATTGCAGGTTTCTTAACATCAACTTGATATAATTTATTTATTTCACATGTTTCAGTGAAAGTTTTGAAAAGCTCTTCCAAATTATTAACTTTAACTTGCCTGAAGAGTTTATATATCTCAGCATAAGTTTTTTTTATTCCATATGGCAACATCATAAAGTTCTCTTACAGACCGCCCAACTTCTCCAATTAATTTTAAATATACAACGATAAACTAATTGAATTTACATAACGCGATCGTTGGATCTCAATGGATCTAATAAACGATCTCAGGTTGTGGTTTCAAGACATCTTTCGGCTTTAAAAATGATACTGCTTGTTGGTGTTGCTCCTGATACTGCTGAAATTGTAATTGTTGTTGCAGCTACAACTGTTGCATTTGAGGTTGAAGTAATTCAATTTCTTATTTTTGACTGCGACAAAAACAACAAATTTGTTTCTAATTCATAAATCAAAAATTAAAACCAAATCCACGTTTTCTGACTGCGACAATTATAAAAGAACTCTCGTTTTCGATTCTAAAAATATCATATGTTTATTTTCTTTTTCCAACACCAGCTTTGGCTCTGGATTCAAATGTTTCAATCTAGAGACTAACTTAATATGTACATAGAAATTCATCTTACACCTAAAAAACCATATGCAGTTAATTCTTCTACAAATAAGTTGTCGTTTTAAAAGAGATGGAGAGAATTGTATATAACTTGTGCGATTAATACCGCAGGAAGTATTCCATCTATGACAAAAAATATTACGCATCGCGCGATAAGACGCATATTTTAAGTTGCTTGTTTCTCGTCACCTAAGTCGCTTTAACTGTTGCGAGCGAACTCAGTGTAAACTAAACAAAGTGCTAGTTTACAGAATTAAAAACTGTCAGAATAGAAGCACAAAGGAAGAAAAGACCAATTTCATAAAATCCGCTTAAAATTAGAAAAGTGCAAGCCAAAAGCGAGCCAAAAAATCGAAGATGATCGAAGACGATCATCAAGCACAAATACACGAAAACAGGATCCAAAACGAGTAAACGTGTGTATTGCTTATAATACCAGAAACTATTAAAAGTACAAGAATACCAAGTTTACATTTTAAATCGTGAAAATTATTGGAAAATATATTATATATATAATATATTGAAATATTTATTCTCTTTATCCTTCAAAATAGTTCCATCTCTATCGATATTAAATATACGTTTTAATGTATTATTTAAAAGTCGTGCTTGATACTGATACTGCAGTAATCATTTTTCCTACGACTGTCTGCATTACATGGCTCTATGGGAATGGGATACTTTTAGACGATACGATTTTATATGATCATGTGTTCACTTATGATTGCAATAGCTTGAACGTACTGTTTAGTTATTTCAAGGACTGGATAAAGAAATTAAAAAATTAGATGAATAATTTCGTATAAAAAGCGACATGTTTTGCTAAAATGCTGTTTAGTATGTCTAACCTATTGCAATTAACCTAATAAATCGGCAGTAATATCCATAAAATCCACAAAAGCATATGTGATGGAGAGATACTGTCATTATTCCAGTTTTCTTCACATATATTATAAATCGAGTTTGCGGTGAATTTTGAAATATTTTCAAAAAAAATTGATATACCAAATAAAAAATTTTGATATTTCATAAAAGAATGATTTGTTGAAGAGTAAGTATCTTCATTACAGAAAATATTTCGGCCTTTTTCGGAAATTTTTCAAAATTCCAAATTAAAAGTTAACAGTACAAAATTGTTAATTATTGGCACTGCATAATGTGCAATAGTTAAAAAAATTTGGAGTATAATATAATAAGGTTGGGCGACTTTTTATATATACACCAAATAATGATTTGAAATGAAATTAAAAATCATGCAAAATGCAAATCATAACCTGGAATAAGTATGGTAAAAACAATTGGTAAAAACAAATGTTAAAATGGTAAGTTCGAAAATTGCCAGTCGAAATTATTAAAAATAGTTTTCTTTTTAGTATTTTAAGAATTTGACAAAACACAAATAAATTTAACAAGATATTGGTAAAGGTAAATATTGGTAAGTTCAGAAACTGTTCTCAATTCACTTCTAAAATATTATTTTTTGACAGTTGGCAAATATTACAAAACAAACTTCAAAGAAAATTCATTTAATTTACATAAAATATATGAAATGAAATATTTGAAAATTCAAGTCTAACGAGCTACATTTAATAAAACTCAATGAAAACCTCATGGATCTGTGCTTTTTCATGCTTGAATGAATAGTAATAAAGCTGAGCCCGCCTACAGTTTTCTGAACAAACAGAATTATTCGAACCTCCTACATATTCAGAACTGAAGGCTACGGGCCTCATACTGTCTAACCGATTTGTGATGATGGGAGCGCCTCTACAATGGCGAGACTCTTACTGTTAAAACCGTTTTTGATGACTTAAAAGCCTCTGCAGTTAGGGCTTCCGATGATACCAATTGTGATGATGTCACCTTTAAAGTGACGGGCCTCTACAGTTTATCTTAACTGTATTGATTTAAGCCCTCAAAAATAATGAGCCTCAGGCTGTTCATTACCAATTAATCTCAAAACCTATGGGGTTAACAGCTTCAGACTAACCAAAAACGATTATTTAGAGGCATTTAGAATCAGGAATCCCAGACTGTCCACTACCGATTATGATGATAAAAGAACCTCTAGGCTTAGAAACCTCAGACTTTCGATTCCCGATTATGATGATTTGTGGAACTCTAGGCTTAAAATACTTAGACTTTCCGATATGAATGTATATTGATTTCCAGATTTGTAATATGATGTTATTCTAAATGTGTGATCCTTGATCCCTGTAGGGTCGATAGTCTTGGACCATACATTACTAATTGTGATGATTAAAGGACCTATAGAGTCAAGAATCTATGCGTGTCCATATCCGATTATGACGGTTTGAAGTCGTGTGACGTCAGGAATTTCAGTCTGTCTATTACCGATTTTTGATGATAGATGAGATGATTATAACGACATAAGGATGATAATCTCCATCTGTTGAGTACAGATTATGATAACTTACATGTCTCTGAGGTCGAGAAGCTCAAAGTGTGCACATCAAGTGTGATGATTTGAAAATCTTTTAGGTCAATAGTCTCCGACTATCCATTAGCGACTATGATGATTTAAAGGCCTCTTGATTCAATGGCCTGATACTGCCTATTACAGATTTATGATGATTTGAAGACCTTTAGGTCTGATTTATCAAAAGTCCCTGACTGTCCATTACCTACATATTATGATGATTAAAATGTCTCCTGATTTAGAACCTTAAACTGCCTATTAACGATTTGTGGTAATCGGTAATACCGATTATTATTTCATTCAAGATTGGAATAAAGAAAACATCCAGAATGTGTGAGTAACACTCTTTCTAGATTCTATAAATATAGATGTTTCTAAAATTTTTAAATATTTTTAATTAGATATTTTGTGTGTCAACATGATGTCGTGTTTTGCTTCCATATCCATATCAAGACTGGTATTCAAGACTGGTATTGATTGGGAACTTACTCACCAACATAACTCGTCAGATTTTGCATGGACTGCATGGAATCTTAATTAAAATGTTATTTCTCCTTTAAGAACCTGACTGTATTCTAATTACTTGAATCTGAAATCTTAAACCAGTACTTGTTTCATTGGGGAAATAACATGGGAAAATGTGTATATTTGGCTATGTTTATGAGTTATGTATGGAAACGTAAGATGCCGCGTATGAATGACGAAAACGATTGCTTTCACTGACTTCATTAATTGATTAATCGATTGATCATGTTATGGTATGTCTTATTTGAACATTTATTCACATCATCAATTTTAACAATATTCTCCCTCTGTTCTCTATTTTTAGATATGCAGCATTGCAGCATCCAAAATTACCTACATGGATGCATTAATGGACAGGCATCATTTGATAAGCTACTGAAACGGGATTTATATTAACTCGCAAGAGACTCGCATAATTATTATTTCAGAATATTAAACAACAAATTGACTATTTTAAATACGCATTGACTGTTAGAACCAGATCCAGATCTATTTTGATGAAGTGTATTGCATATATTTAATGCAATTAGTTCTAAGATATTTAGTTGTAAGATATTTAGTTGTAAGATTGAAAGTTAAAACCAGATTCAGATCCATTTTGATGATGTATATTGCATATCTTTAATGCAATTAGTTGTAAGATGTTTAGTTTTAAGATGAAATATATTTATAAGGACATTTTTATACAAAAACATAAAAATAAAAAAAAATATTTAAATAAGTGTTGAAATTATTTTTCATACTTATAGACTTGTCATGTAACTGGCATAGTCGTTCCAATGTTTGAGACTAATAAATAAATATATGAAAATCGATTATTTAGATAAGATGTAATAACCATAAGATTAGTTAAATAAATAGAGAGGGTTATTGTCTTTTTAGAGTTTTTTCATTCTGTCTCTTCACATTATTACAATCATCCGGTAAGGTGTCCGGCTGTTCCATTTCTAATATAATTATTTTTATCTTCTCCACATGTGTGATTGTATTGAAATATTTTTAAAAAAAAAAATAACTCTAAATTAGACCAGTTAAGTATATATGAAATATATATGGAAATGCAGGTTAATAATAATCCATGCAAATAGTGCAAATGGTGACAGTTTTTCAAATTACACAATTCTGCACCTCGAATGTTACATACTGAAAATTTAGGAAAGTATTGTTTTTATTAATAATAAGGGAAATATTTTCTGTATTTTCTGTATTTTTGCATAACAATTAAAAAGAATTCTTTAAAGAATAGTTCTTGACATTGATTCAACAGTTGTCCTATTTCGTTATTTTACTCAATATTTAAATGATCTGAATTCATTTCTATATCAAAATCGGATTCTAACAGTGCAATATTATTTAAATTGGAATTGTTTTCTAAGTAAATCTTGGCTTTAAGAGCGGTTAGAAAATTCGTGCCCATAATAGCATTATATGTACGATTTGGAAAATCCGCAACCCTCCACGAGAAGGTCTCAAAGGCATTAAGTTTTATTATTGGTGTGAGTAATTTAGTTGTTACTAAACCAAAGTGGTTACGCGATTTTTTCTTCACACAGAGTAATAAATAAAAATGCTTTTATAATGCTTGTACTTAAATCTGAATCATTCAAGCATAATATTTTTTTATTTTTTATTGTTATTCTTATTCTTATTAGGGATAATTCCGGTTTTGAGGAATCATTGAAAAATTTACTTCCTGAATTTTTTCTATATTATCGATTTGAATTGGCTCTATTTTATCAAATTTTAGTGTATTATGCATATTAATATTGATATTATATTCATGTTGGCCTAATCTATTATTCCAATTATTCCTATATTGTTGAATTGAACCATCATTATGACACTGAATTATATTATTGTTTCGACCACTATATTGATTACAATTGTTACTAAAATTTTCGTGTTGAATTGAATAATTATTAGTTTCATGTATCTTTCCAACTGAATTTGTATATATATTTGTTTCAGCTCTAGTCATCTTGTGATTATAATCTATTGCTCTTCTATCAGTCATCAAACTAAGTTTAGTATATTTACTTATTACATCCTGAAGAGTTTCATCTTTTGCTATATTCTCACGTAATAAATCTACAAGATCTCTATCAACATCAGATGGATCTATCAACATCAGATTGCAGGTTTCTTAACATCAACTTGATATAATTTATTTATTTCACATGTTTCAGTGAAAGTTTTGAAAAGCTCTTCCAAATTATTAACTTTAACTTGCCTGAAGAGTTTATATATCTCAGCATAAGTTTTTTTTATTCCATATGGCAACATCATAAAGTTCTCTTACAGACCGCCCGACTTCTCCAATTAATTTTAAATATACAACGATAAACTAATTGAATTTACATAACGCGATCGTTGGATCTCAATGGATCTAATAAACGATCTCAGGTTGTGGTTTCAAGACATTTTGAAATTGTAATTGTTGTTGCAGCTACAACTGTTGCATTTGAGGTTGAAGTAATTCGATTTCTTATTTTTGACTGCGACAAAAACAACAAATTTGTTTCTAATTCATAAATCAAAAATTAAAACCAAATCCACGTTTTCTGACTGCGACAATTATAAAAGAACTCTCGTTTTCGATTCTAAAAATATCATATGTTTATTTTCTTTTTCCAACACCAGCTTTGGCTCTGGATTCAAATGTTTCAATCTAGAGACTAACTTAATATGTATATAGAAATTCATCTTACACCTAAAAAACCATATGCAGTTAATTCTTCTACAAATAAGTTGTCGTTTTAAAAGAGATGGAGAGAATTGTATATAACTTGTGCGTTTAATATCGCAGGAAGTATTCCATCTATGACAAAAAATATTACGCATCGCGCGATTAGACGCATATTTTAAGTTGCTTGTTTCTCGTCACCTAAGTCGCTTTAACTGTTGCGAGCGAACTCAGTGTAAACTAAACAAAGTGCTAGTTTACAGCATTAAAAACTGTCAGAATAGAAGCACAAAGGAAGAAAAGACCAATTTCATAAAATCCGCTTAAAATTAGTAAAGTGCAAGCCAAAAGCGAGCCAAAAAATCGAAGATGATCGAAGACGATCATCAAGCACAAATACACGAAAACAGGATCCAAAACGAGTAAACGTGTGTATTGCTTATAATACCAGAAACTATTAAAAGTACAAGAATACCAAGTTTACATTATGAAAATTATTGGAAAATATATTATATATATAATATATTGAAATATTTATTCTCTTTATCCTTCAAAATAGTTCCATCTCTATTGACATTAAATATACGTTTTAATGTATTATTTAAAAGCCGTGCTTGATAATGATACTGCAGTAATCATTTTTCCTACGACTGTCTGCATTACATGGCTCTATGGGAATGGGATACTTTTAGACGATACGATTTTATATGATCATGTGTTCACTTATGATTGCAATAGCTTGAACGTACTGTTTAGTTATTTCAAGGACTGGATAAAGAAATTAAAAAATTAGATGAATAATTTCGTATAAAAAGCGACATGTTTTGCTAAAATGCTGTTTAGTATGTCTAACCTATCGCAATTAACCTAATAAATCGGCAGTAATTATGTTAAGGTTGTTATTCACACAATATCCATAAAATCCACAAAAGCATATGTGATTGTGATGGAGAGATACTGTCATTATTTCAGTTTTCTTCACATATATTATAAATCGAGTTTGCGGTGAATTTTGAAATATTTTCAAAAAAAATTGATATACCAAATAAAAAATTTTGATACTTCATAAAAGAATGATTTGTTGAAGAGTAAGTATCTTCATCACAGAAAATATTTCGGTCTTTTTTCGGAAATTTTTCAAAATTCCAAATTAAAAGTTAACAGTACAAAATTGTTAATTATTGGCACTGCATAATGTGCAATAGTTAAAAAAATTTGGAGTATAATATAATAAGGTTGGGCGACTTTTTATATATACACCAAATAATGATTTGAAATGAAATTAAAAATCATGCAAAATGCAAATCATAACCTGGAATAAGTATGTTAAAAACAAATGGTAAAATGGTAAGTTCGAAAATTGCCAGTCGAAATTATTAAAAATAATTTTGTTTTTAGTATTTTAAGAATTTGACAAAACACAAATAAATTTAACAAGAAAAAATATTGGTAAGTTCAGAAACTGTTCTCAATTCACTTTTAAAATATTATTTTTTGACAGTTGGCAAATATTACAAAACAAACTTCAAAGAAAATTCATTTAATTTACATAAAATATATGAAATGAAATATTTGAAAATTCAAGTCTAACGAGCTACATTTAATAAAACTCAATGAAAACCTCATGGATCTGTGCTTTTTCATGCAGCAATGAATTGTAAAAAAGCTGCGCCCGCCTACAATTTTCTGAACAAACAGAATTATTCGAACCTGCTACATATTCAGAACTAAAGGCCACGGGCCTCATACTGTCTAACCTATTTGTGATGATGGGAGCGCCTCTACAATGGCGAGACTCTTACTGTTAAAACCATTTTCGACGACTTAAAAGCCTCTCGAGTTAGGGCTTCCGATGATACCAATTGTGATGATGTCATTTTTAAGGTGACGGGCCTCTACAGTTTATTTTAACTGTATTGATTTAAGCCCCCAAAAATAATTAGCCTCAGACTGTACATCTCAAAACCTATGGGATTATTTAGAGGCATCTAGGATCGGGAATGCCAGAATATCCATTACCAATTATGATGATAAACGAACCTCTAGGCTTAGAAACTTCAGATTTTCTATTCCCGATTATGATGATTTGCGGAACTCTTAGCTTTAAAGCCTTAGACTTTCCGATATGAATTTATGTTGATTTCCAGATTTGTAATATGATGTTATTCTAAATTTGTTATCCTCAACCCCTGTAAGGTCGATAGTCACGGGCTATCCATTATAAAATATGATGATTAAAGGACCTATAGAGTCAAGAATCTCTGCGTGTCCATTACCGATTATGACGGTTTAAAGGCCTGTGACGTCAGGAATTTCAGACTGTCTATTACTAATTTTTGACGATAGATGCGATGACCATAACAGGATGAGGATGAGAATTTCCGTCTGTTGAGTACAGATCCTGATGACTTACATATCTCTGAGGTCGAGAACCTCAAAGTGTGCACACCAAATGTGATGATTTGAAGGCCTTTTAGGTCAATAGAGTCCGACTATCCATTATAGATTACGATGATTAAAAGGATTCTTGATTCATACCTCAAACTGCCTATTACCGATTTGTGATGATCAATAATACCCCAGAGACCTTTTGCTCTGGGATCAAGAACTTGAGACACTACCAAATATGACATAAAGGTCTCTAGGCTTCATTTCATTCAAAAATGGAATAAAGAAAACATCCAGAATGTGTGAGTAACACTCTTTCTAGATTCTATAAATATAGATGTTTCTAAAATTTTTAAATATTTTTAATTAGATATTTTGTGTGTCAACATGATGTCGTGTTTTGCTTCCATATCCATATCAAGACTGGTATTCAAGACTGGTATTGATT
>NW_024032361.1:0-10685 GCF_002237135.1 Teleopsis dalmanni | reverse complement strand
GAGCGTCAGAATATTCTTGTAATTTTTGAAATGTCAAAGACCGTAAGTCTTGTGGTGTTAAAATTAATTCAAAATCTCTTTCAAGAGTTTGTTTTATTTCTACGGCCATAAGAGAATCCATACCCATTTCTGAAAGCGTAGTACCTAAAGAAATTGTTTTTAGATCTCGTATGCCCATTATATTCATCACTGTTTCGGTTATGCTAAGATTTCCAGAGCGTATATGTTTTTCCGCAACTACCATACTTGAAACCACTGCATCAGTTACAGTCAACAAAGTATCAAGATCTCGCAAACATGATGATATACGTTGTTGTAAAGTACCACCAATTTCTATATCAATTTTATCTTCCGCTATTTCTGCTACTAAACCAACTTCACCAACAGCTCCCCATTGTATAGCTTTTGCAGGGTATCCTTGTTTTATTCGGTCTTCTATGATACGTTCCATAATTGAGTTGGCCATTCCATAATTAGTTTGACCTGCATTTCCTCGACCACAAGATACACTTGAAAATACAACAAAGTATTCCAACTTAGGACAATTAACACGCGATATTTCATCAAGATGTTTTGAAGCTACCACTTTAGGTACAAAACTTTCTTTAAACATTTGTTCTGTTTGATTAATAAAAATTGCATCTCGAAGCACTACGGCTAAATTAAAGATACCACCAACTGGTCCCAACTTTTCAGCTTCACTTATCAGTTCATGACAACCATTAATAATGGAAACATCTGCTGTAGAAACAATCACATTACAACCATAAGTCTTCCACAAGCTAAAAATGTTAAAAATTAAAATAATATTAAATATTATCACTAATTCATTAATTTTTCTTATTATTTTAGAGTTTTATCTTTATATTATTACACTCTGTGTGCTATTGTGAATAAAAATTAAGTTTATGCCCAAAATATGATTAAACTACAGTCGCTGTTTCCAGTAGCTACTCTCAAATGGATTAAATAGAGTAACTAGCAATTGTAACTTAATCGTATTTAGTACTTCAGTAAGGCTTTTGCTTAACTTCATTTGTGATATTACCAGCTTCTGTAGTTAATCGTGTGGTACGCATTAGTTTTTCAAGATACTTGTAATGTATTGCAGTTAAGAAAACATCACAAACTTCATTCGTATGACCAGCATTATAATACGAATTGATACAGTGATGATTGATAATAATAATAATAATAATAATAATAATAATAATAATAATAATAATAATAATAATAATAATAATAATAATAATAATAATAATAATAATAACAATACTTAATAATAATAATAATTAATAATAATAATAATTAATAATAATAATAATTAATAATAATAATAATTAATAATAATATTAATAATTAATAATAATAATTATTAATAATAATAATAATAATTAATAATATTAATTAATAATAATAATATTAACAATAATTATTAATAAAAATGATAATAATAATAAATAATAATAATAAATAATAATAAATAAATATAGTAATAAATAATAATAATAAAAACGATAATAAGTGATCATGTTAATTAATAATAATAATAATGATAATCAGTGATAATGAGTATTAATAATAAAAATGATAATCGGTTATAATGATCATTAATAATAAAAATGATGATAATTAATAGTAATAATGACAATCAATGATGATAAAATAATAATGTTGAAATAATTTGGATGCAGAGCTATAACTTTTTTATGTGAACGAATATGCTATCAACGCATTGAACAAATTTTCACAGTTACTATCTAATATTATTAACTCTTTGTCAGTCACTAAAAAAAATGATATAGTGAATATGGTTTTATAACTAACTCAACATAAAAATGAGGTAATACTCTTTACTAGTAGGCCTATAATTTCTTTCTTTTTCTTAACCAAGATAAAAATAGCTTAAACAAGAATATCTGGGTCTCATACTCAACTCTAAACTTAACTTAGCTGGAAGGAAAATTTGTTTGAAAGAGTCCATAAAGCAAGGATTGGGTCTTCAATTTCAACTTTTGGTGCTGGTTTTTGGTGGCGTGGTAATTGAAAAAACATCCCGAAAAGCACCTCGGTCCTTTTGAACGTAGGACGCATGTGATAGAAAAGTTTGTTGTGCTCAAATGAGAGTTTTAAAAATTGTAAATATGGTAAGTTTTGTTCCTTTGGATACCTACATAAAATAGTTATGTCTTCTAATAATGTACACTATCAAACTACATTATGATTTATATTATTATATTATACTATTCAATGTAATACAATTGAATATATATAAATTATATATATAAATTAAACATATGAATTACATATGTAAATTATATATATAAATTATATATATAAATTTTAACTCCTATGAGAAGCATAGGATCGTTATACAATTGTAAAGGGTGCAAAGAACTATTTTAGCCTTATTTAAATCAGAATATGAACTCTTACTAAATTTTTTAATTTATAGCTATCAGCTTCCTACTGTTATAATAATCGCAATAGTTGTTAATAATAGTCGTACTATAATACTTGTACTACTTAACTACTGATAAATTGCTAAAACGGATTATAATAAATTATTAAAAGAATGGGAACTATTTGTTCCCAATTTGTTTTATTATTGTACATAATAATAATTGGTTTTATTTATAGTAATAATTGTATATATGTGAAACCTAAACTTACCGATTTAAAATATTCAGCAAATGAAACTTTTGTATCTTTCAATGAAAATGTCGATAGAGGAGAACTCGTAAAATCAACGTCAGTTATACGATAAGTTTTATTGTTATAGTCCGTCAACACAATAGAACCTAAAATAAAATAAGATCCATGTATTCATATGTATAACATAGATTATGTCTGTTGCTTACCTATAACTTCAGTCTTAAAAGCTTTTTGATAGTCTTTAGTTTCGACCGTTAGTTGACGAAGTATGGTGTAAAGAGTATCGGTGCGCATAACTTTATGTGTAATCTCAGTGCAGAGAAGAATATCCCGCTCATGTTGACGAATGGATGTAATATAACCTGGCCAGATTTCTATATGATACGGGTCAATGCTAATCTGTAAGTATACATATTAGGTGTGAAATAAATATATATTTATATATGATATATGTTTATTTTAAAATGAATATATCTAATATAAATTTGAGAACATTACAAAGTAAGAGTAGTAATATATAGGTCTGAATAATCAATGAATTTGATTCATAATTTGGGCAAAGGATTTTGATAAATGTTAAATATTCTGCTTCAGTTTGATTTTTAAAAAATTGTACTTTAAAGTAAACTTCTTGGATTAATCACAAAGATTTAATTTTCTTCGTGTCAATAATTTTTATAATTTATGTAATCATTTAGTCAATTAATCAACGCAACTGACTCAGCACAGAGATTAAAACGTATAATATCTCCCTTTGATCTCATTAAGTAATAAAACCTTAGCTTAAACATTTATAATTTATCAAACTAAAAATTCTTGTTAGTCCTAAGAATATTTAGTAGTTGCATTATTAAATTTTTTTTTTTTTTTTTTTTGTTATTATAAATTGTTTTATTATTATATATGATTTTAAAGAACAATAAATAAAACAAAACAAGACATAAAGCAACTAGTTATTAGATAACTAACAAGCAATTTAAATTTAAATAGATTAGGCGTTTCCACGCAATAATAAATTAATTGTACTATATTTCAATGATTTAAGCCCAAAGATCGCACGGCTTTCGGCGCTTTAGACGGCGTATTGGCTCAGTTGTCGCTAGTAAATGCGCCTCAGCATTTATGTGACAACTAAGTCTATCTTGGTGTGATTTGGCTTTGGTATGAATTTCTTCCTGTACTGTTGTCACTCCAAGGTCACGATGTAAGTCAGAATTTCTCACGTACCATGGCGCGTTTGTTACACTCCGTAGCATGAAATTTTGGAATCTTTGGATAATGGAAATTTGTGTTCTGCTTGCGCAACCCCATAGCTGTATTCCATATGTCCAGATTGGCTGGAGCATTTGTTTGTATAATACAAGTTTATTGAAAAGCGATAGTTTTGATTTTTTGCCGATTAACCATTTCAACGATTTGAATTTAAGATCTAATTCACTTCTTTTCTTTTTTATGTGCTCGCTCCATCTTAGTTTAGCGTCCAAAGTCATACCCAAGTATTTCGCAGTATTCGCGTGAGGGATTTGTGCTTCATCGATGTAGACAGGTATATGACTGATGTTTCGATTTGTGAAATTTACATGCACTGATTTTTCTTTATTCAGATTAATTTTCCATTTTTTTGTCCAAGCAATTATACTGTCCATACTATTTTGCAAATTATTAGCTGCTATTACTGCGCTTTCTCCAACTGCAAGGACTGCAGTATCACCAGCAAAAGTTGCTGTGAACGTTGTTGCACTCGTTGGCAAGTCGTGTGTATAAATCAGATATAAGAGAGGACCCAAGACACTACCTTGCGGAACTCCAGCGTTAATTTTATGCAGTTTACTATAGGTATCACCGTGCTTTACTCGAAAGTAACGATCAGATAAGTAAGAGGAGATTATGTCATAATACTCCGTTGGGAGAATATTTTTTACTTTGGTAAGCAATCCGGAGTGCCAGACTTTATCGAAAGCCTGCGACACATCTAAAAACACAGCTGAGCAGATTTTTTTTCCTCAAGAGCTTTTTCTACTACATTGGTAATCCTATGGACTTGATCTATGGTGGAGTGATTGCACCTAAAACCAAACTGATGTAAAGGTATTATGTTTTGACTTTCAATCAGAGGAAGGATTCTTTTCAGTAAGACTTTTTCAAATATTTTTGAAAGTACAGGCAGAAGTGCTATTGGTCTGTAATCACTTACGTCATTAATATCCTTTCCTGGCTTATGTACCATGATAATTTCAGATACTTTCCACAGGGATGGAAGGCTTCGCATCTGTATTATAGCGTTAAATATATTCGTAATTTTAACTAGGCATTTTGCAGGAATTTCTTTTAAAACTTCAGCACTTATCAATTCATAACCTGGGGTTTTTTTAGCTTAAGTTCATTTTTAATAATCATCATTACCTCAAGCTCGGTGGTTGGTGGAATACATGATGAATGTGCTGTCCTAGGAGGGCAGATTACTGCATTGTTAACGTTTTCGTCTATGGAAAACACTTTTGACAGGTGTTCGGAAAAGACCTCCACTTTTTCCTCATCGCTTTTAGCCCATTGATTAGCGTGATTTTTAATTGGAGCTTTGTGTACTAAAGGTCGCTTAAGGTTTCGTGTGCATTTCCAGAGAGAATAGTTGGTAGCACGATCATTACTTAAGGTAGATAGGTAGTAGTTGAATTGATTATTTTTAAATTGCTTGATTTTTAGGCTGAGTTCTTTTGCAAGTCTGTTAAGAATGGCTTTGTCTGCTGGAAATCTGGATTGCTGCCACTTTTTCCGCATCTTTCTTTTTTCCCGCATAAGATCCACAATGACTTTTGGGTATTTATGAGGATAGGTTGCATTCCTTAATGTGGGCGTGCTGCACCATGCCGCATGTTGTAGTAAATTTGTAAGGTTCAAAATTTCGCTTTCAAGATCATTTTCTTCACAAATTTCTTTTGAAGCAATGGTGTTTTCATTAAGGATTCTTCTGAAGTAACTCCAATCTGTATATTTATTTTCAAGTTTTAGACATTTTTTATTTATTAAGGCAGATTCGAAGAGGGTTATGTAGAGAGGGGAATGGTCGGAACTTAGTTCTACTCCATCTGTTATTTTTAAATTGTAGGACGAAATTTGCTTGGTTATAAAGAAATCGAGTAGATCAGGCACCTTTGTTGGGTCAGTTGGCCAATAGGTTGGGTTCCCGGATGACAAGCATTCGCAGCCAGTTTGCTGTATAGCTTTGAGGAGTTCTCTACCTTTCGTTGTAATTAAGCGAGAGCCCCAATGCGTATGTTTAGCGTTGAAATCGCCACCCATAATGAAGCGATGCTTATGAGTTTCTATAAGATCTTTGTATTGTTCGGATTTAATTGAATGTCTTGGAGGACTGTATACCGATGTTAGTAGTAATTTGCTTTGTAAGTCAAGGACAACAGTTATTGCCTGGAATTCCTCTTTGGATATTTTTGTAGACTCGTAATGTTTTAATGATTTTTTAATTAAAATAGCACTTCCTCCGCGAGCGCAATTACTAGGATGGACTGCGCTATATACTTCGTAATTCTTTAGTTTAACATATGTTTGGTTAGTAAAATGAGTTTCGCTAATTAAGCAAACATCAACATCTTTGACTGATAGGACTGTTTCAAGCTCTCTAAGGTGTTGTAGAAGACCGTTCGAGTTCCATAGCATTATTTTTATATAACTAAGCATTATTTGTTTTGTTGAGTTTTTGCTCTAGCCTAGTCAAGCGTTTGTCCAATGCTTTATAAAAGTTTTCTTGAGTAGTGATTTTTTCCAGTATTTGTGTTAGTATTTTGTAATTACCATCGTCCTCAGTGTTGGATTGAACTACATCCGAATATGTTTTTTTATTATTCAGCGATTTTGGGTTTTTATTTAGAACATTAGTTTGATTATTTTCAGGTTGGTTTTCAGCCGATATATGATTACGCTGTTTACCTTTGTTTTGTTCACCAATTTTTTTGTTTCTCAATTTTTGAAGTTCTTTGGCTACTATACAACCTCTGTAATTGGCCGGGTGTCCCTCACCGCAGTTGCAACATTTTGGTTGGTGCTGATCAGGTTTGTTGCATTCTGCAGTACTGTGACTGCCAGCACATTTAACACACCGGGCTGATTTGCCGCAATAATTTTGTGTGTGACCATACGCTTGGCATATTTTACACTGTGGTATTTGCTTTGAGTGCTTTATTGGTTCAATTTTAACAACACAGTTTAAAATAGCTTTAATGTTATATATTTTTTTTATATCCTCTGTCGCCTCAAATGTAAGCATGAACATATTAAGTGGAATCTTTGAATGTGATTTCCATTTGTTGACCGCGTTCACGATTTTAAAACCTTGTTGTTTCAGATCGAATACGATATCGACTGGGTCACATGAATGAGGAAGATTTTTTGCAATAACCTTTAATGGTCGGAGATGCTTGTTTTCATACGAATACCAGGCAGCTTTTTTTGAAGACAGCACTTTTGTAATAGCTCTGTAGTCGCCTATTTCAAATGTACTGATTTTATAAGTACCGCTATTGAGGAGCTTAATTAATCTTTCTTGCAGTTACTTTTTACAACAGCTTGCAGTTCTGAGTATTTATAATCTTCAGAGACCATAATTGGTGGTGGACGAGCTATTTTCAGCATTATTAAATAAAAAAAAAATTGTATTCACATTTACCTTAGCATAAGGATCAAAAAAGTGACGAGCTATTTGTTGTAAATCCAGTCCACCCATTGATTGACGTAAGATTAAATTCAATACTTGGAACAGTTGAGCCTCATTTGCATCGACAATACCAACATGTTTAATTTTAATAAGCACTGTCTTTCCATCACGATACTCAGACGTTAGATGGAATTCATGATAATGACCCTTTTTAGTGCCTCTTAAATCATTAGTAGTAAAAAGCATTGTCCCATCAAATATATATCCACCAAGTTTTGCTTTATGTTGGAGAATTAATGTACGACGAACAAAGCTCATATCTATTTCCGGTACAAAATCTACTCTATATTGATAAATGTTCCATTCGGGTTTCTTTAAGATCTTGAAATAGTTCGTATCAACAGTAACATGGCGTCCAGTTTCACCCATTTTGGAAACACAAGTTTGTGGCCGTGTAAACAAGGAATCCAACAACGGTGTATGCGGGCCACCACGATTACGTCCACCTAATTAGAAACAAAAAACAAACAAAATTATGTATTAAACAAAAAAATTATGTTATATATAGTATTTTGTATTTTATTTATATTCTTATAAAATATTATAAATACCACGTCCTCCATGCCCTTTGCCTAGAATTATTTTGAAAGAAAAAATTTAAGAAATAATTGGTAAAGTGTTTAACTTAAAAACATATTTATTTCAAAATTACCTCTCGGCTTAGCAGCAACAACACCAACTATAGTAAATAATAAAAAAAATATTTTATTAATTTTCTAAAAACTAAATACAAAAAAGTTAAAAAAAAACATTACGATTAGCTATGGAGTTTTCAATTTGAGTACAACTAGATGATGAAGTTGAAGTTGACGAAAATGACGACAAATTTGAAGGCGAGTGCGGAATAGGTGGAGATATTAAAATACGACGAATCAAATTTGGTACTTATATAGAAAAATAAAAATTAGAATATATTTAATACTTATTTTTACTTGGTTGAAATAAATGTACTAAAAATAAATAACATATATCGTGTCTTAATACCAGAATCATTAGAATCAGGCTTTGCAGCCTGGGGTGATGCTAATATTGCCCTTGGACGAACAGAAATTGAACCGCCGCGTGGCTTAAAGGTATCAGCAATTACCGATGGTCTATTAACAACGTTAACAGAAGGTGGAATCCTTGGTCGAAAAGACATCTATAATAAAATTTGATAATTATTGTGGTTTATATTTATTAGGTTTTATTTATTAAATATATTTTTATAATAAAATATTTTTATTATATATATTTTTTGATTTATTTTTTTGAAACTGTTCAAAAGTAATAATGATATACTAACCCTGGGACCCGTAAACGTCATGACAGGACGAATACCAACTTTTCCCATAAGTTGAGGTGAAGGAACACGAACACGTGGTCTTACGCTTGGTTGAAGAGACATTATACAGTATATACCTATATTAAAAAGAAGAAAATATTTATTTTTTAAATAAATGATATTTACAAATTTACGTTTTACTTCTTTTAAAACTATTATCAACAAAATAATTGAATGAGAGAAAATGTGATGTGATGAGGATGGATTAGATTTAGGATATTTAGAAAGGATTCAATCTACAATAATATTACATATATGTATATTTATTTTAATATAATGAATATATATGTTTTATACTAAAATGTTTTAATTTTATACTTAATTTTTTGGTTAATTGTTTAATATTATAGTAAATTTTTCAATTATAACATATTATAAAATAAAAAAATAAATTTTAATTATTTCATATGTTTGCTATTATATTGAAAAATCAACACAAAAATAATATACGAGTATAATTGTACATATAAGGATGGCAAAAATTTAAATTTGAATTAAAAATGGATTATTCAAAACTCTCCAATTTTGGTACGGTAACACAATGGGTCAATAGGAATAGGTGGATTTCTATAAGCACCGTCGTCGTCATAACCTTAACTTCAGCACATTATAATTTTTTCCAATCTTAATTATCTTAAATTTGATATTCCAATACTATTATTAATAGTTATAACAAACTTGATTAAAATATTTGCTAATTTTATGCTAATAAACAATTAACCAATAAAAAGATATTTATTAAAATATATTTTTCAGTCACAATTAATGCAAAATGCAATATGAATTTTTATTAACAAAATATAAAGACTTATTAATAAAATCCTCAGGGTATACTGGGTGAAGTAGAAAAAATTCAAAATTCAAAATCGAATTGTCAAATCCAAGTTAAGATCAGTGGCACTAATTAGAAATAACTTGAAAGCCTAGGATTTTGAATTTACTAATATTTATGTTTAACTGTAAAAAATATACTATTGGTTTTTATGGAAACAAATTTTGTAAATCTATTGAGATTTATATCTGCAATAAAATCTAAGAAAAAGTTGGATAGCACAATTTTATACGATAATAATAAAGTCAGAACCAAAAACAAAACAATTATGAACAGAATTTTAGATACTTTTTATTTTTTCTAGAAAAAGTGGGTAAGTTTGTAAAAATTATCACAAGAATTGTATCAATATACAAATAATTTAATGTAATTTATAAATAAAAATTATATATATAAGTAATGAATATACAAGAAATTTATGTATAAATATTATATAAAGAGAAATATAAAAATACACTTTAAAAGAAAATAATTGTAATTTATGGTACATAAATTTATATAAGAATATGTATATATACATTGCGTATATTGTATATTAAAAATAGTATTTTAAATAAACGTTGAACTATAATATAATCAAGCCACAATTTATTATTAGAGAATTTGTGAAAAAAGAAATACAGCGCGTATAGCTATTAAGAATAAAAATATAATCAAAATGCAAAAAAAAAAACATTATTTTAAATGTTATATAATATGTTGGTAAGTTTTTGTGTTGTAATAATTTTTAAAAAAAGAAATTGCTGGTTTAATAAAATTGCACAATTTTTAGCCTAGTACTAAGTACTAACATCCAATTGAAATGCTTATTAACCGATAACTTGACAACGGTGTACAGTGTTCATTAAAATAATAATTAAAATTTAATAAAAATAAATTTGTATTTTCTTTAATTCTCTAAATCGAACGAATTACTTTATAAATATATGACAACATAAAAACTGACCAGGAAGCTAGTCTTTAAATATAACAAATCTTTTATTTCCGATTAAAATAATATATAATATAAAAAATGAATGTTATAAATAATGATTGCAAAAACTATCTTATTATCAATTTAATTTAATATATATCAAATATTTCCATTTAAACTTAAGGTTTTATTTACTTTATACAGCTTATTGCTATCATTATTAGCTATAGTT
>NW_024032360.1:0-10692 GCF_002237135.1 Teleopsis dalmanni | reverse complement strand
AAACGCTTTTAAACAAAATAATTATTTCATAACAAATATATTAATGATACGATTTTGATTTCCCGTGGACGCCTATTTGCCAATGAACTGTAGTGAAGACAATTGATTTAAGAAACTTTTGCTACTGCGCTACATATCTCCAAGTGATCTTTTTGAAATATATGATCAGTATATAACACTATAAGTAAATGTATATAAATTCACTACTTGACATAGTCCATTTGTGGCTTTATAAGCGTTTTATTATGTCAATATAGCTTAGTTTAATAAAAATCAGACTTAAATATTGTAAATTTTTGCATAAAAACCAACATTAACAAGTAGACGGCAAATATGACACTAGATGGCGCGTATTCTTCTTGTCAGTGAAGTCTTTAAATTTTAAGCTACGATATCTCGACAAATACGCAATATCGGTATACAGAGTAGTGGAAAAAGTAACCGACTTTATTAAAATTCGTCACTAAATTACCGAGACCAGAGAATGGCAGGATCGCAATTTTATAAATAAATAATAAATAATAAATAAATAATAAATAAATAATAAATAAATAATAAATAAATAATAAATAACTAATAAATAAATAATAAATAAATAATAAATAACTAATAAATAAATAATAAATAAATAATAAATAACTAATAAATAAATAATAAATAAATAATAAATAATAAATATATAACAAATAATAAATAAATTGAACTTCTGTAAATTTCTCTGCTATAATATTTTACCTATCTTTATACCTATTCCAAATCTGTATGTTTAATAAGCTTTATGGTAAGTAGCACAGATAAGACTTTCATATAAAATTTAATTAAAATATATTTATAAATAATTAACATACATATGCCATATTCTTAAATATTTTTAATTATTACATTATAGCAACAGAAAAACTAAATAAAAATGCTAATTAAGCCACAATACTGCAAAGATTACTTCGGTAAGTTTTTCCTTTTATTTTACATCTTTTGTTTTGCCATAAAATACACTGCAAAAAATGAAACCGCAAAACAAAACAGGTGAAAAACAGTTTGTATGTGTGTGTGTGTGTGTGTATTTCTGTGATACGTACTCTTTTATACGCAAATTGAACAAATATATTTGTTTATGTGTTTGTGTACATGTATATAAAAACACATAACGTATACGTTATGTCTTCCCGTAGCTTATGTTAAAATAATTTTTTTGTTTTTATTTTTATTTTTGTTTTTGTTTTTCTACAAAAAATGACAGTGTCAGAAGTTGTTGTCTATTTTTAGTTGATCCTGTTGTTGTTGTTGTTGTTGTTTCTGTTGTTGCATTAAGGAAACCATTTTGAGTTACGTTCAAGTGGCATTTTAAGCGCATTTAGTCAGTCATATGCAAATGTGTAAGAGTGTTGTGAACGCACATTTGTACTACGAGTTTGCGGTACGGTAGACGTCAACGCCAATGTCACGTCGAGTGCGCGCTGCGGTGTTGCGAGTAAATGTGCAAAAGAATTTTGAAGAAAAAGGAATTTTCCAGCCACATCAACTTTTGTTTTTGTTAGACAATTAAGCGACATTTGTTGTCGCATTAGCAACAATAACAAAAGGTGTGACAATTTGTTGCGAAACAATCAAACCGAGAAGGTATGAGCTCCTCTTTGGGTAATTTTGTGATGAATACAGGATGTTTACAGCGGAGCACTAACAATTTTGAATGAATTAACACTGAATAGAATAATTAATACTAGTAATTTTAAGCAAGGATATTGTTTAAGAAAAGTAAAAAACACAAAACGAGTTAGGTATGTATGGTGAGCTATAAGAAATCTAAGTGAATATATCGAATCTGTTACAGATAAGGGCTAGGGTCGAAGTGGTAAAACTTGTAACAGTAAGCGTAAATAGTCAATGACCATAAATGCCGAAAACTTGGGCATCCCAAATTATAAAAGCTGCAGAGACCAATCAGAAGGCTCTTAGACACTTAGACACTTTCTTAAAAAATTCCTAAACTTGAGCTTATTAAGATATGCTACTATTGGAGCTAATAAACAAAATAATCAGGAAGATAATCTACTCATAGATCTTAGAGACTTAATTCTTTATCACCTTCGAGGTTGTACAAAAGCAGTACAAACCTCAAGTGAACAGAAAATAATCAGCAGATAATTTAAACTTAGAACTTGAAGACATAATTTCCTAAGTTAGCTTCGAGCTTGTAATAATAAAAAGTATTAGCAGACCCTAACTAAACAGTAGAAAATCAGCTCTTCAAATAAAGACCAACATCTTTAAGCGTTGTAATTTCGTTCTGATGCAGTTCAAAGCCGTATACTCACAATGAATGTGGCTGAAGGTGTTATATAGATTCAAGCATAAACGACTCTAACAAAAGACACTCAGCTATCGAATGAAGGCCAAAATCTGTTATGTTGAAAATTTCCTTACATTAGACCTTAATAGAAACTTTTCATGGTCCAGATCAAAATCAGCTTCGGGATAGAAATTTGAATATTCTCGAGGTAAGACAGGTTTGTCGTAAAAGGCGACGAAAATCTATTAGACCCTGGATATTGGATTGGCTTCATAAAGAAATGTTGTAGTGAATATCGTTAACATCTACAGTAATGCAGAAAGAGTGTTGGCACTTATGCTTTCACTCGATTTAGGGTTTAATTTTTTCAACCGGTTGCTGTGATCTAAAGAATAGCTAAGGTAAACCTAGATGGATGTTATTTTTTAACAAGAAAAAAATTTATATTTAAGCATATAACTTCTATTGCTATCCGCAGAGCTTATTTTAATGGAAGGTTTATAGGGAATGTTAGCGTAATACTAAGCTAATACAACAGGTAACCATGTAACACAACAAGGACTTATGGTCTCAATTCAAAGTTGGACTGAAGATGTTAATTGTACTAAGCAGGACTGTCCATATTACTCAGTTGATAGCGAAAGTCGGGCTGGGCTAACTGGTCAAATAATCTGTAAACATTCTAACCACTGTTAGCAATTATTAAGTCTGCCGTTAGTAGTAATATTTTCGGTCACCAGTGACTTTTTCAAGTCATTTTACAATAACACAAAATAAATATAATAAGTGAAAATAGGTTTTAAAAAAAACTCTTACAATGCCAAAATTAATTTATATTATCCATTTAAGATTTCAGCATTTGTTAATTTTAGCATCTAACATATACGATAGTAACATATACGATACCCTGTAAAATTTTGACGTATTTCTGAAACATCCCTCTTTCACTAACCCATTCCTTATAAATTCAATCTGTTTCCCCCGTCTCTGCATATTTACTCATTTTTTAGCGTAATGAACGTAAAATGACTGACAACAAAATATTCTTTCGAAACAATTAATTTTTGTGCCTTCATCATTTTGACTTTCAGTTCATGTCATATGAAAAATGGGCGGAGTACGGACGGACTATGTACAGACCATATCGAGCGAAGGGAGGAGAAAACTAAAAATGTATTTTTGAATTTATGCTTTTTGAATTTATTAATTTTTGCTTACAAATAAATATCCACAACTGAACTCTAAATATCGTTATGGCCGAATTTATATGTAAATAGACTAGCCAGCCAACTGGCTTAAAGCCAAAAATATTGCAAAAAATCAAAAAGAATAAACAAATGAAACGGAATCAAAGGCAAATTGCGAATATATTTAATTAAATGCATAAATGTATGTATATACTCGTATTTCAAATAAATTTATTTGTATAGGAAGTTTTATTTGTATCTAAATGTTGCCATATACTTGCTGACGCCACTATCGCAGATTTACATATTAATAATTTATATACTCATATGTGCAAATTTTCGGCTTCCTGAAGACATAAAACAGCCGCAAGATATAATTTTCTATGGCAAAAAAAAATCTATAATTTACAGCCGAAATATTTCTATAAATTTGATCATTTCCATCATTAGTGGTTAATATTTTTTCAAAAAAATGCTTATATAGATAAAAAAAATATATTAATTTTAAATTAATTACACTGTTTATGGGTTTATACCATAGGATATTTTAATTTGTGTTGGCCGCATAGAAGTGAACATACCTGCAAATATAAAAATAAAAAATTACATTAATACTCATATAATATTTTTAAGATATTTTTATATTTAATGCATATATATATACTTTTCAAATCAAAATTTATTTTATTCAAGAACTCAACAACTTTTCGTTGTTAATTTAATATAAGTTAGTATTTTTCTGCTTCGCAGAGCTAATAGTCATAATTAATTATTTAATTAATACAGGTCACGTTATACGACACGTACTACACGTTATAATTAAGGATGATGAATTACTTATATCAATTATCAGACAGACGGACAAGCAGACAGTTGTCATCATCATCAAGAAAACATAATGACAAATGACATGCAAGCAGTTGAGACCTGAGGTGTTGGATTCGCAAATGAAACTTATGTCATCTAATGAATAGAAATGGTTTCAAATTATTATAATTATTTCAGTGCTCTAATACAAGTACATATATAATAAGAATACTTATATGTTTATAAGTCAAAAATTATAACACTTCATTTAAATTAAAATTAAAATAGTTATGTAGATAGACAAGAAATTCTATGAATTTGCTTTTAGTGTTGAGCAATGTATAAGGACGTTTAAATAATTTCTTAATATCTTTTTGTACATAAAAAGGCCTTGTCTTATTCAAATTTAATTAATTTATTCGTTAGACTTTGAAAATAATTAAAGAGATCATTCGCACAGACTCGAATGTAAGCAACCTTGGAAGTAATACGATTTATGCCGTGTTTTAAGCAAACCAGTGGACTACCTACGTTTGTATAATGTATTTCAAACGACTTTTGAAATATAATTACTCCAAAAACGAAAAAAAAATATTAAAATATATTATAATTTATATTTTAGTAAAGTTTTAATTGATATTTGCTGCAAGTAGATTTTATATGGCAGGTAAAAACTTTAATTAAAATTTATTTAATAAAAAAAACGATTCGAACATGTTATATGCGATTTAATATATTAACTATGTTTAAATTGGTTGTAAATTATATGTCTTTATGCCATTAAGATTGAAGGAACGATAACAATATTGATCTATCAGTTTTGCTTCTTCATGTTATAAATGTGAACATTTATCATGCTGCGAAGGGTAACATTAATATAAGTTGGAAAGATAATGCTGGAACAGTATTAAAGAGATTGTGTTTTATTCGCAGGTATGTCTTTATGTACGAGAACTCACATTACTTTTGGCTTCTTGTAGTGGGTCAAGAGCAGAACCTTTGACCTAAGAATGATTTAAAGATCATTCTGAGCATCTATAGATTTAAGCAGGCGTCCCATTTTTCAACTGATTAGATAAAATTTCTAACAACTAATTGTTGTGTCACTGTCAGTGCTTACTTAGATCTAGGGTAAGCAACATATTTTAACCGTTTCTCCAACGTCTCTAATAATCATCTTTAACATAAACATCTCAAACAATTAGTGGGTCACTGTCAGGGTTTTACTGATACATACTCAGATTTTGAAACAGACACATTCCTTAATTAATTGAAGAGTATTTGACCATCTTCCACTTTACCTACCTACCTTAAGACTCTTATGTTTGGTATGGATTAAAGAGCAGTATATGTATAACACTCTGTTACACTCTTATACTCTTTACATAACCGGCTGATGTTTAAGGCTTGAATACAGCACAAAAATAAAACAAATGAAAAGGATTTTCATATTATTCCAATAATCCAGCAGTAATTTCATTAAATCAGTCTTAATGCTTTACTTTTCCATTCCTGATTGCCATATCGACTGCATATTATTGGCATATAACGCAATACAATTGCAGCATTTCAACAAAGCACTCAGGTACACAGACACACGATTTAAAAGGATTACTTCCTTCTTCCATTGTAACACAATTGACTTTGGCATTATTTATTAACTCGATTTGCATTTGAACACTTCACCTGTCGTTAAAATAACAACGACAGCAGGAAGAATTACTTCTGTGTGCACCTTTTGTGAAAACGAAATCAGAGGTACTTAATTTAATAATTTTCACATTTATTAAGGACAATAAACACAAACAAAACAAGCATCGCATTTGTGTAAACAGCACACATATTCCTTGCTCTGCTCATATTCCTTTCATAAGTTATAAGTATACGACGAGAACGAGGACGAGGACGAGGACGAGGACGACGAGGAGGAGGAGGATCTCCAGCACAGGATTTCTTCTTCATTTGACGTATTTTAAAGGCAAACACTCAAAACTCAAATATTTGCATTTTCAAGAGTATTTGTTTGCATAAAAAATACCAACGCAAAAACGAAAAAACGAAAAAAGAAAAATTAAAAGCAAATTAAAAAGAAACGAAAACGAAAGCGCAAACGGCAAAACGAGAAAACAAAAAAGGCAATAAACACAAAGAAAGCATAAGCATAACAAACCGAAGCAACCATGTCAATTGATATACATGAACAGCCAGCCAGAGCTCTGCCTTCATGTCGTAGAAGACGTTCCTTCTACTATTCTACTACGTTAAGACTCCTTCGACAGAGACTACAATGGCAGCGGTGCCGGCAACAAGCAGTGCTGGTGTTGCCATTGACGTTCACATGATAAAAAAGTCCTTGAGCAAATAATCTACTTTACAAACACACAATCATACAAGCATACACACATGCGACAACACACACACACATACACGCATGCCAACACACCAACATGACTGCATGCAACCATGCATGCATATACACTTCAAAAAAAAAAGTACGCCTCTTCAATTTAACGTTTGTTTTGTTTGCATGCCAGTGTTGAAAAACGCACGTTTCCTGCACAGTTTTTTCAACGGCGTTGTACGATTTTTTCGTTTGTTTTTGTTTTTTGTTTTTTGTGATTTGTGTTTTGTGTTTTGAATTTGTATTTTTTCATTTTCTTGCACTCTTTACAAAGCTTTTGTATCTACAAGTTTGCATAGCTGCGCTAATGCCACATCAATGCACGAAATGTAGTCGTAAGTTCTTATGCAAAATTGAAGCACATCCTTTGCATTTCGTCTTAGCTACTTTGGTTTGATTTTGTGCTTTGTTGCTGTTGGATATTTTGTATTGGGTTTTTTTGATAAAACATTAAATGCAAATATAAAATATAAAATATAAAATGGGAAAAAGGTTTTGTTAGTAGAAATAATGGAGCAAGTAGTGCTCAGGAAAGACTGCAAAGCTTGTGCTTAAGATACACTGAAGATAAAAAGCATGGCATAAGCGTAAAGTTAAACACTTTTACTACTATTGGCTGTTTGTATGGTTGGTGGTTGGCTGTTGGCTTCAGTAGTAGAAATCACTGACATATTGCAAGTATTGCATGCTTTGAATGCATGGGCCGCCATGCACACATCAATAAGGAGTAAATGGCAACTCGACTCGGGTAACTCGGTGTGAGTAGCTGCTGATCAAAAGATTCATATGCAATGTAAACAAATTGAATTTGTTATAATTGTAACGCACAGGGGTGTTAAGATAAGAGAGTGTGCAGAAAAGCGCAATAATTTTACTGCTTTGAAGTGCTTAGATAAAAAGAAAGTAAGTTTTAGATTTTAATCAGTTCTTTCTGCTTATGTAAAGCTTCAATTGCTTTTTATGGAGTATAAGAGTTCGGGTACTTGGAAAAAAGTTATTGACTTCGATTTTGAAATTTTAGCTTAGTGTTAGAGCTTTTGGTAAGTATTAAACATTGACAAACAAAGTGCGATTAAAGAGAAATATATAAAAAAAAAATTTTCTTTTAAAATTTTAAATTTCTTTTTATCTTAAAGATTTTGCTGAACTCTAGAACTTCCCTGTAAAAAGGATTTTAAAATTTATTTAAGACTCAAGGTTTATTATTTTAGTCTATCTAACAAAATGGACTAATAGGATTAAGTGGATCCTAAGAAGCCTAACCTAACCTAGAATAATTAAATCTAGAGTAACCTAATCTAGAATAATCTAATCTACCGTCACCTAACCTAGAATAACCTTACCTAGAATAATCTAATCTAGAGTCATGTAACCTAGAATAACCTAATCCTACGTATTTATCTCTGAAGATCTTGTCAGAATATAAAAGGTGCAAGTGCAGATAATGACTAGGAGATTCGAGAAGTGTAACGTATACCAAATAATAAATATTTTTATGAAAATGTGTTGAAACGGCAAATACTTCTTCAAGTTTAATAAAAAGTACTGTTTATTTGCCTACGTCTGTTACAATACATAATAGTTAAACAAGTACAGTTTAACGTACTATAACGTAATTATTACACATTTTCACAACTTCATATAAAATTTTTTATTTTTTTAATATTCATATCTTTGCTTTATATATCTGATATATATTGAAAATGTCTCATATATTGACATTTTTTTCAAAATGAGGTTAACTACAATTTAAAACATATAAAAAATGATGCAATGACTGCTGATAATCTTGACTGCGGATCCTACCAAGCTCCAACAAATTGATGTAATTATATTGATTTCTAAATAATGAAAGCTGATGACCACATGAATCTGTCTACCTAAACATTTTCAAATTTTTGCCAACATAAACTTGACTTAAAATTTTATAATTATCATTAGAACTTTTATCGCTAGTCTTCACTGAAAAGTAAAAAATCCTAACACTTTCTTAATAGATTGATCGTATTGTTCTCTTGTCTCTAATGAGGATCATCTTACAGCACTATCATCGCACTTATTGCTACTCCTTTACTTGAGTGTAAAATTTCATTGCAATAAGTTTGTGACCCCACCTATCGGCCATTTTACAACACTGTTAACTGCGTTCGATAGCTTTTAAATGTGGCTTAATTTTCGAAATGGAAAGCAATTAAGTAAATACGGCTGACATGCATTACTCATTTTATAGCCATTTCTTGCTATCAGTAACTTTGGCTTATAATTTAAATATTTTATGAGAATTCTTTTGCTAATCATTAAAAATAAATCACGCTAAGAAAGCAATTTCCTGCATTTGTTACTAATAATAAAATTACCAGCAACAGCAACAACAACAACAATAAACAATATCATCAGCGGTATGTTGTGTAAGCACATAAAATATAACAACAAAAATAACATTAAAGTCATTTTGGGGCGTTCGAAAATATTTTTCATTAATGTTTGGAAAATGTAATATTCTAGAAATTAACGAATTTCAAAAATTCAGTTCAGTCACCACACCCACAAGGACATACCTACAAGTTCTTACTAGTACAAACATAACCTTGCTGTATCGCCAGCCAGGATAACAACAAAAACAACAGCACAGTTAGTTACCGCTAGCATAACAGCGTTATTATCTTCTCAAAACTCAACACAAAAAATCATTATCCTTATAAAATTAGAAAATATTCCATTTACTATTTGAAAAATGATTGCAAGCAATTTCATTTCCGCTTCCTTTATCCTGCTGCCGGACTGGCATAACTAGAGTTATACCCACTAGTATGAGAACTGCCGCTGCCATTGCCAATGTTATAGCTCCTTCTTCTGCTGCTACTACTGCTGCTGCTGCGATTACTGCTGCTGTTCCAAACTAATTACAGACTCATAAAAACGACGGGAGTTCGCTTATTCGTGCGCGCTCACGGGTTTCTCTATATTTCACAGGATTTCTTCTTGTATATTTTTTTGTTTTTTAAGCTTAAAAGTTGAAAACGTTAAGCCTGCAATGAATGAAAGTGTATAACTGTTTTGGGGTTTCCAGCTTAGATAAATACTCTGTATGTGAATCTATGTGCGATTGCTTTATATGTAATCTACACCAACTGTTGTCTTTCAGCAAAAACAAAAAAAAAAAAAACAAAAAAAAAATGTAAGGATATGCAGCAAAACTTTCTTCTTGAGTACTATTTCATAGTCAAACAACAACAATAATAATCATAATAATTGTAATAGCAACAAGCTTGGTCAGCGCATTAATGTCTGCTGGCAAAGTTGCTGGAATACCAACAACAGCAACAGCAACAACAACAGAACAACAGCAATGCCAGCTAAAATTATGTGCCCAACACGCCCATTAAGTTAAATTACCAACTCCCACAAAATTTAAGGATGTTTTTTTAGTTGTCTTTGCTTATGAGGATAAAAGTTGTTTTTATTAAAATTTGGCGCTCATCATCAATAATGCGACTGGAATGAGTGAATCGAGTGCAATTACTTTTTGCAACGCTAACTACATTTTTTTAAGTGTATTTTAGAGCTTTATTTATGACTACACAACGTTGTACTGGTATGTGCACTGCACAGTGTAGCGGACTAACGCCGTTAAATTGGCAGTGTTGGTAAGTGGGAGCTCCAGCGGTGTTTCGCGTAATTGTTAATGAATTGGTTAACCTATTTTTTCCTCATTTCATGAAATATGCAAATTAAATTTGTTAATGCCTATAAATTGTTGTTAGAGAGGTGAAGCAAAGTGTTGGCAGATGGAAAAAAAAACACTGAAATTTGTAAATATTTAAAATGTAATCAAATGTAATTAAGTTAAGATTAAGGTGAGATTTATTTGGATATTAGGTGGATTTGAAAAAATGTAAGACTGCGAAAAGAAAACATTTCATTAAAGACCAAAATTATAATACTGTTTTTGGTGTTGAGGTTTTGAATCTGTATAATATACAGAAGAAGAAAAAGAAAAATATTAG
>NW_024032359.1:0-10694 GCF_002237135.1 Teleopsis dalmanni | reverse complement strand
GGACTACTCTATGGTAGTATTGTGTATTGCCAAGCGCCAAACTCAACATTAAAAATTCTTTAAAGAGGGCAAAATATCGCCTTAAGAAAACTTGTTAACGCCCCATGGTACGTAAGAGGAGCGGATATCCACAGAGATCTGAGAGTCGATTCAGTCGAAAAATATATTAAAGATCGTGCACTGAAACTGTTCAATATAATTGACAATCACAATAATCCAACACTCAGCAACCTAAAAATACAGACAAATCTGATAAACACAGGCAGATACAAAGACATCAGATTGATCATATTATAAAGCCCCGTATTCAGTTATTCTTAGTGTGACTTAAAACTGTCCACAGATATAATAGAGTTAAGGTGATAAATCGACAACTCAGACATCTGCATATCAACAACAGTCGTCGCCCGTCTTTGACTGCGACCGCTAGCCTTTGTGAGGCAGCTCAATTAGTAGCTTGATATCACCGGTTGGTAGTACCGAGTGCCTTTATACCATTGGTCACCTGGTCTTTCCACCAAATATGTGAACATCCTTTACTGCGATTTCCACCAACGCGTACTGCGTCAAACACCTTTCTGGCCAAGGCGCACGACACGACGCATAAGTACTTGTAGCCCATTATACTGGCATACTGATCCAAATAAATTACCAGATCTTATTGATTTCTGTATAACCAAACACATTGATAAATATAACTATAAAATCGCTTTTAGAGCTCAGTTCAGAGTTCTGATACCATAAGCCAAACCCTTTACAATAGAAAAACCGACTAAGATTCATATCGTGAAAATATTGATTTGGTACGATATAAATAGCGCAATCGTACATCTTAACGATGTCATTATAAAATCAGTGGAACTATCGACATCTTCAGAGGTTTGTAGCCAGAAGAGGAGTAATATGACGCCACTTATTCATAAGCTCCTTAAAAAGAAGCAAAAACTCCTTAAAAAATGGCAACTAGGTCAAGTCAAGAGAAAACGATCCTTAACAAAGCTTCAAAAACCCTATAAAAAAGTTTAAAGGAATCTGCAAATAATGCAATAACAACCTATCTTGTTCAACTAACACCTACATCGGAAACCAACTATTCGTTATGGAAAGCTACGAGAAAGCCAACACATAAAGTCATGCATCAACCTCCACTAAGAAAAGAAAATGGAACATCTTGCCCATATGAGATAGTGATAAAGCTAATCTTCTGGCCAAAAACATTGAAAAAGTTTTTACTAACACAACTAGTAAAAAAAACAGCTACTACCAATAGCAGAAAACCATTTTACATCACATATCAACAACACGATACGACTTGTAACTATTGTGGAATTAATAAAATAATCAAACACAATAAAACCAATGGAAAAGCGCCAGGTTCTGATTTAGTTACAACTAAAATTCTTAAGGAGCTAACAACAAATGCTATTGAATTTATTAAAAATATTTTTAATGCTGCAATAAGGTTGAAATATTTTCCTAGTGTGGAAAGTCGCTACTCAACCGACTTCTTATAAACGCATTAGCTTATTGCCTAAACTTTCTAAAGTTTTTGAAAAAATTATATACGATAGACTGGAACCAATACTAAAAGTAATTCAAGCCATAGCAAACCACCAGTTGGATTTCGGCGCAATCATTCAACAATACAGCAAATCCATAGAGTGGTGAACAAAATCCTAATAAACTTAGACGAAGATGGCTTTTGTGTTGGTGTATTTCTCGGTGTTGAAAAAGCCTTTGATAAAGTATGGCACAAAGGACTTTTACACAAATTAAAAAAAATGTTACCCCATAACTTTTACGAACTCATTTAAAGTTATGTTACTGAACGATGCTTCTGTGTTAAATACAAAAACGAGTATTCTACAATCAGAAAACTCCAAGCAGGTTTCCCCCAAGGAACCGTATTGGGCCGCCTACTGTACCTTCTCTATACTTTAGATATACCTGAACCAACCAGTAAAAACCCAATGCTAGCAACGTTCGCAGATTACACAGTACTGCTTCCAACTTCCAAAATGCAACAAACAATTAATACGACTAAAAATGGTTTAACAATTGGGAAATAAAAATCATCGAAAACAAAACTTCACAAGTAATATTTACAACTAAAACAAAATTTTAGTCAATAGCTATCACCCTTAACAACAAACCCATTCCAGTAATCGAATCAGCAAAATATCTGGGTGTACATTTTGACTCTAAACTAACATGGAAAAATCATATTGTGAAAAAGCAGTTACAAATTAAAGAAAAACAAAGACAATTGTATTGGCTACTGAATAAAAAATCTAAATTTAGTTTAAATAATAAAATCCAACAATCAACGAAGAAATCAAAACTAGAAGTAGAAAATATCACTCAGCAATCACTGTACATAAAAACTCCAATATTAGCTTACTCCCTATAGTTGAGCTCACAAGAAGTCACAGACTTAAAAAAACACGCCCAGTGGACTTTGATCTTAATTAAATTAATTTTATTATCAATATTTATAAATTTAATAGCTTTTATTTATATCTACTCCCCAACTAATATAAATTTCTGTTGTTGAACAGATAGTCGATAAACTTTTCCTTAACTTAATTGAATTTTAAAATATACTTAATGTCTTCAATAAACTAGACCAATGTATACTTACTATGGAAAATAAATAAAAAAAAAATATGAAGTATCTTAGTGTAGCCGTCGATATTCTCAGTAATTACAGTAACCTGGATTACAATCCAAATATATTGAGAATGCAAAATTTGGAAAGTTTTAGTAAGAAAATTATTTTCCATAAAGAAAATTATTTTCCCAGAAGAAGTTTCTAGTTTCACAATAAATAACTTTCACATTTAAATATAGTCTCTGTGCTTTTAATTCCATTCAAGTACAGAAACCACGCTATATATTGGTGACCCCGACGTGATCTAAGCACGCAACAGACGAACACGCAGAATTTTTATGTGCTTAAATATGTTAATATCGTAGTGTAGTTCATAAAGTTCACCTTTCCATCAAATTCCCAACGCTTAAAGGAATATACACGAATATTCTGACGAATTTTTGTCTCAAATGCTCTTAACACCTTCTTTTTATTGAACCAAAGCGAACTTATCAACTTTCAATTTGTATTCTTTTCGTCAACCTCATCACCCCCGATTTGGCTGAAAATTTTTTTATGAACCTCCTGTCATGAAGTAGTAAGACCCGTACCTCGGGAAAAAATTTTGTGATTTTTACAAAAATATATGTAAATGTAAATTATAAAATTGTAATGCTTTTATAAGCATAGGCTAAAAATGTTAAGGCAGATTTAAGAAACTTAAAATTTAATAAACATATTTATTTATTATACTAAAACGAAAGTTTTTTTTATTTGACTTGCATAACATATAGTGACGTAGTCTTTCCCTAGTTCGATATTTACATGAAGGTTTTTTGCAGGTGACATCATCAACAAAGAAGTGATGATGCATGAGCCCTCAAGACCCCCTCTGCCAGGAATGTAGTATATCTCCGTCAATTTGTGTGCTTCTCTCTTACACACAATGTATTTGTTCAGTTATGAAAAAAGAAAGTAATTTAAAATGGGGTCTCATATTAAATTGATTAAATTCTGGCCAAGATGGACAATCTTACGATAAATTCGCAGAAATACACTCATTAAGTGAGTCGGAAAGGAAAGATAAATATACTATTACGATAGTCTTCACAAAATACGCAACTCAGTGTATAATCACATTTCCCTTTGTGTTCAATATAATGTTCATTTTAATAATATGTATAATTACCAATAATTTAATCATAGATTATTATAATGTATCACACTATCAGAATAGCATAATGTTAAAATCAAAGGAAAATGTAAAGGAAACATAAATTTGAAGGCTTCCATAACAAAAGTATAAATTATGTACCTGATAGTGAGTGAGTATTTTAATGTTCTAATTAAATCATTTGATATGTTGATATTGTGGCGACCCAGTAGGCTATGCTTTTATTGAATTTAAAAAGGAAAATTCAATTTTAAATATTTTAAAGTTTCAGTTTGAGATTGTGGAAAACGTTTCCATTTTTCTCTCTTGTAAAAAGTTTGATTAAAAGATTATTAACATCATAAATTTTGAGAGTTTTATTTATTAGCAAGGTTAATAGACCCTAGCTAAATTGGTGACCCCGACGTGATCTGAATGAACGGTTACGTTTTTCAAAATTAATTGAAATATATTATTGCGAGCAACACTTTCAAACAGCATGTCTTTGCCAACGAGCAACGAAGCCGCAGCGGTGCAACGAGAGAACGAATTACGGGAAGGTAATCTGAATCGTGTGTCCGTCAAGGTACCGCCATTTTGGCACGAAAGACCAGAAATTTGGTTCGCGCAAATTGAGGCGCAGTTTGCAGTCGCCGATATAACTAATGACGCTACGAAATTCAACACTGTCGTTGCAGCGATCGAGTCCAGCGTTGTTGCTGATGTAGCCGATGCCGTTTTACATCCTCCGGCAACTGGTAAATACAGTAATTTTAAGAACCAGATTTTAGAGCGGTTTGGTGAAAGTGAACAACGCAAGATTCAGAGGCTCCTTTCTGAGGTCGAATTAGGAGATCGTCGACCATCGCAGTTATTAAATGAGCTGACAGCGCTAGCGAAGGATAAAGTCAGTAGCGAATTCCTGAAGTCACTTTGGCTCCAGCGTCTGCCTCCGCAGGTACGTGCCATTTTGCAGACATCAAATGTTGACCTGGTAGAATTGGCTAAACTGGCTGATAGGATTTGTGAAGCGGGCGATTACCATCAATTAGCTGCAGTGTCATCTCGTGTAAGTAACGATTCGAACGAGACAGCCAGGTTGTGCCAGCGTTTGGATCAGATTGAGCAGCGATTGAGCAGATTGGATTTTGTTGGACGCCAGCCGTCGAGAATGCGACAATCCTCACGCAGAAAGAGTCGAACGCTATCGCAGTCCTCAAACCACTCTGGTTGGTGCTGGTTTCACAGTAGGTTTGGAGAGCAAGCACGCAGATGCCGTCAGCCATGCACGTTTACATCTAATTCAAAGTCAAAAAACTAAGCATGCCGCAATCGACGTCGAGCCGATTGGAGAGCAACGCAATTATAGCTCGACTGACAGTACAAGATCCGGCGACGTCAACCGCTTTTCTTATTGACACCGGAGCGGATCTGTCTGTACTACCCAAAAAATTCGGTACCAAACGAGGTAAGTCAGTTGCTTTATCTTTACCCAGCTTATTTGCTGCTAATGGCACGCCGATACGCGCATACGGCACCAAACGTTTGTCGTTATCCCTTGGTTTAAGGCGCGATTTCCCATGGACGTTTGTGGTGGCGGATGTAAATTTTCCCATAGTCGGCGCAGATTTCTTGAGGCATTATGATTTACTGGTTGACATGAAACGGAAGCAGCTAGTAGACAGCAAGACGTTTGTAGCAGCGAGAGGCGCGGCAGCAGTTGGGCAGGTGAACGGCATCCGAGCCAACATTAGTGCAGGTGACTACAGTTCTTTGCTGAATGAATATCGTGATCTAGCCACATTGCATGATAACTCCCGCACGTGCGACACGCAAGTTGAACATTTCATCGAGACCACTGGTGCTCCAGTTTCTGCCCGTCCACGACGTTTGTCTGGAACAAAATTGGAGGAAGCAAAGAAGGAGTTTGAATTTTTGTTGCGAAAAGGCATTTGTCAGCCGTCAAAGAGTCCTTGGGCGAGCCCATTGCATATGGTTAAGAAGAATGATGGCTCGTGGCGACCATGTGGTGACTATCGTATGTTGAATGCGAAAACGAAGCCGGACCGGTACCCGATCCCTTTCCTGCACGATGTAACAACCATCCTTCATGGAAAGAACTTATTTTCTAAGGTTGATTTACAGAAGGCATATCACCAGATTCCAATGGCAGAATGCGATATACCGAAAACAGCGATTACTACTCCTTTTGGGTTATTCGAGTTCCGTTGCATGACATTTGGTTTACGTAACGCAGCCCAGACATTTCAACGGTTTATTAATGCAACCTTGGCTGGTTTAGATTTCGTTTTCGCTTACATCGATGACATATTGATTGCTTCAAAAGACGTCGCAGAACATCGAGTTCATCTCCGAACCGTTTTTGAGCGTCTTCGTCAAGCTGGTTTGACAGTGAATTTTGCCAAGTGTGAATTCGGGTGTAGTGAGATCGAATTCTTAGGCCATTCCATCAGCGCACACGGTTTCAAGCCTCCCGAAAGCAAAGTAGCAGCAATACGTGATTTTCCACTTCCAACAACGGTGAAGGAGTTACGGCGCTTTTTGGGGATGATTAACTTTTATCGACCGTTTCTACGCAATGCCGTCAGCAGTCAGCATTGTCTCTTCAATCTCACTCCTGGGAACCGAAAAAACGACAATAGCAAGATTGTCTGGAAGCCAGAAGACATTTCCGCATTCGAGACTTGCAAGGTAGATTTAGCTAATGCTACAATTCTCAACTTCATGGCGTCGGATGCTCAGCTAACGTTGATCACTGATGCGTCCGATACAGCATTCGGTGCTGTTTTGCAGCAGATTGTAGAAGGCAAGTCGCAACCTTTGGCATTTTATTCGAAGGCGTTGAATACGGCGCAATTAAAATACAGCGCGTATGACAGAGAGCTTACTGCCATCGTTCAAGCTATCCAGCACTTCAAGTACGCACTCGAGGGGCGCGATTTCATCATTCTGACTGATCATAAACCACTCACGTTTGCGTTCAAGCAGAATAGCGAGAAGACTTCTCCACGGCGCGTTAGGCAGTTGGAATTCATAAGCCAATTCTCCACTGACATCCGTCATATAGCTGGTGCAGATAATTGCGTGGCCGATACACTTTCGCGTATTGCTCAAATTGAATTTGAGGCAGCGGAAGTAGACGTGATTGCTAAAGCGCAAGGATCAGATGACGAGTTGCGCGCGTTACTGAATCATCAAGCCGATACATCTTTGAAGCTCGTGGCGTACAAGTTACCCATCAGTAATACTGAGGTTTTTTGCGACATTTCTAAAGGTGTTATGCGACCGTTTGTTCCAGCCAGTTGTCGTAAGTTAGTGATGACAAAACTACACAACTTAGCGCACTCAGGCGTAAGAGCGACACGCAGACTGATCCAAGCAGGTTTTGTCTGGCCAGGTTTAGCAAAGGATGCAGCTGAGTTTGTTAAGAATTGTATCGCATGTCAATTGTCTAAAGTTAACCGGCACACCAAGTCACCTATAGGCTGTTTCGCAGGTGTTGACGAGCGTTTCCAACATGTGCATATGGACATCATCGGACCACTACCACTGTCGCAGGGTAAAAGATACTGTGTGACGTGCATCGATCGTTTTTCACGATGCCCCGTGGTAATTCCTGTTTCAGACATGACGACCGAAGTCATTGCTGGCGCGTTTATCGAAGGATGGGTAGCACAGTATGGTGTTCCTCATATTATCACGACTGATTTAGGACGTCAGTTTGAATCAACGATCTTCCGAGAGTTGCCCAGACTATTGGGTATCAAGCATATTCACACCACAGCATATCACCCCCAAGCGAATGGGATGGTTGAACGTATGCATAGGACGTTGAAGGCTGCTTTGCGATGCCATAATTCTAATGACTGGACGCGCACACTCCCATTGATTCTGCTGGGGTTACGGACTTCCCCAAAGGAAGATCTAGGCGTCAGTTCTGCTGAAATGTTGTACGGAAACCCGTTAAGTGTTCCAGGACAGCTGTTGTCACAGAAATGCCAAAAGCCAGGTGAAACCGATTTCGTTTCATCACTTCGTAATGCATTGGCTCAACTGAAGACAATCAACGGCAGCAGACACGGGCATCACCCAGTCTATGTTCCGAATGACCTCCTAACCAGCAAGTTTGTGTTCGTGCGTGTCGATCGGGTGAGAGCTCCATTGGAACAGCCGTATGAAGGTCCGTTTCAAGTTCTTCAACGAGATGAAAAATATTTCGTAATTAACAGAAGAGGGAGCAGGTGCACCGTCGCGTTAGACAGATTAAAACCAGCTTATTTGACTAACGATGAACTTACCGGCAAGCAGTTTTCGCCACTTCCTGTAGTCAATCATGAGCGGAAACAAGCATCCGAGAAGAAGGTTCTTAAACCGTCGGCCGTTTCTTCAAAGGTTTCGCGTTCTGGCCGAGCAGTGCATTTCCCAGCGAAGTTGTGTGACTACCGCGAGTAACTTCTCTTCATGTGTAGCGCGTCGTCGCCCGAACTCCGTCGCTAGGAGGGAGGTACTGTGGCGACCCAGTAGGCTATGCTTTTATTGAATTTAAAAAGGAAAATTCAATTTTAAATATTTTAAAGTTTCAGTTTGAGATTGTGGAAAACGTTTCCATTTTTCTCTCGTGTAAAAAGTTTGATTAAAAGATTATTAACATCATAAATTTTGAGAGTTTTATTTATTAGCAAGGTTAATAGACCCTAGCTAAAATATAAATCATTTTCATGAATACGTTAAAGATAAAACTTAGTACTATTTAAATGTTGAAAGTAATCATGATAATAGCAACTTTCACTTTCAACACAAAAATATTTATGGAATATAAGAATAGGTGTTAAATGATTTAAAATTGTTTTAAGTACGAGACTTTATTTCTCAGCTCAAAACAAATATTAAATATCCCAAATATATGACGTGGGAGCCAAGCTCACTTAAATTAAAACTAATAACAAAAAGGAATAGAATTGTTATACTTTTACCCTTAATATAATATTCAATGACCTTAAATGTGAAAATAACGAACTAATGCAAATTTGTATTCAAATTAATGTAGAGCATTATTGGACAGTATAGACTGACTCCTCAGCAGACTGGGTATGTAAAACGAAAGATAGAACGGAGCTAAGACGCTCGATGATTCATGCGACAGATATGAATATGAAATTTTGGGCAGAAACCGTCAATACCGTAGTTTCGTTTGAAATCGTACGGTCTCCAGTTAGTAAGGTGGACGAAAGAACAACATATATGTTACTATTTAGTCGCAAATTATAAAGACCCCCACTCAATAAAAAATAAATTTTATTATATATATAATAAACAGTTAATGGGAACACATTTTATATATAACTAACATCAATTGATCAATTAATCAATTTTATCACAAACCCCCGGCAATTGCTACAATAATTATATTATTTACTCACTAGACATCACATCAATCATACGTATGTTATCTATTAATGTTATAACTTCATTGCAACAATAATTTGAAGAAAAATACTTATTGTATTCTATAAATATTAAAATTATATGTTATCAAGCTCTTCTCCCGAGATATGAAGATTAATTAAATATATGTTAAGTATTATAAATAAATAGGACGTTTTAAATACAGAAAATTTTCACTTTTCACTCTCCTATTAAAAGAAATTAATTAAAAAATAGTAGAAAATCCATTCTTTACGAATAAAACTAGTAGCTTCATAAATTAACTCTGAGTCATTAACTTCCATAACGTGACTATAAAATTTACTAAGCTCAGATAATTCAAGGCATTATGTAGTAAATGACTATATTAAAATGAAATGTTTTGCTTGTGTGAACAACTATTAATTTAGCTTAGATAACTAGATAATATATAATTATATATATACTTTTAAGAAATATAAGATTTCTAGTAAAATATTTTTCTTCTGACCTTGTATGTACAGCTACAACACGAAGTTATCATAATAATTATCCTTGAACAGCAGTAAACTTTCTAAAGCATCAACATACTCATCCTCTTCCACTCTATCAACTCCAACATTTTGAAACGATGTAGTTTTGCAGTTTTCATTTGCTAAGCTTCACGATGCAATGTGTCCACTGTATTCCCTAACTCAATGGAACACTCCGTTGTTCCTGGTTATACTACCCTTTCCGCTGGTTAACCTTTTGTTGTTGTTGTTGCATTTGAGACGACATTGCAAATCCTGCTGCTACCCATTTGGCCCGACGATAAACGCGATCTTGGGTACTGATTTGAATAAACATAGGCGGAACCCGTATGGAATCAGACATAGGTACATCTAAATTATTTAAAATAAAAAAACTTTTGAATTATTTTAAATTATCATAACTTACTTGAGTTTTCTAAAAGTACGAGTATATTTTTAGATATATTCGTCATTCAAATATTTAGAGGCCAAGCCGCTAAATCCATTATAGCAATCAAAAATTGTTTGGAATCCTTGCAAAAATTCGCACTCCTCCACATATTGCCGTATTTTGTCACAAAAGTCTTCACTTCAGTTTTCCATAATTCAACGCCACAAGAATATGTATCAAAAGTTTGGTTGTCTACTGAATGTTTAAAATTGTTCACAACATTTACGGTCCGTGGAGGACTGGGTTATGAAGAATAACCCATGAATTGATATCTTCAGCTAAACTGTAATTAGTTTCTTCTATAGATGCATCTGGATTGCCCACCAAGACTTTTTATTATGAATTTCTAACTTTTCCCTTAACTCCGAATTGTTGTCACGTGCCAAATGCTTAAGAGAGTCATTCATATCCACGAACATCTAAAGAGTGTAATTAGTTTGACGTTAAAATAAAAAATTATATATAATTAAATATAAATTACTTCAAAAGAAAGTTGACATATACGTACATAAATAAAAATTTAAATAAAAAAAAATAAGCCTATTTGACTTCTTAATTTAATAT
>NW_024032358.1:0-10694 GCF_002237135.1 Teleopsis dalmanni | reverse complement strand
TAGGGCGGGCGTTGAGTTGGAACCCACATAGAAGTCTGTGGGTTGTAGTTTCAGACAAGGTGTTACCTAGTTCTGTGCGGAGCAAATTAAATATATTGCAGAATACTTGAAGTACTGTGTAGCTTGAAGCACGTAACACAATCTTTCTCTCTCTTATCGTCATATAGCCCTATGGAGCATAGGGCCTCTAACGTAATATGATACCATTTAGAAAAACTGTTAAGGTTATATGCTCTACTTGAAATCAAGGGTTACAGTAAATAAAGTAAGATTTTTTCCAGATATTTTTTTAAAATGCTGAATTTATTCAAAATAACTTTGCCCGCTTTTATGACTTTTTATTAAACTACATTTGTATCATTTGGAAATACTTTTTTTTGAACATTGTCAACATTAATAATGCTCCATTTAAACAATCAGTGCATGAAAATGGCGTATCTCTCAAGTGAATAGCGATGAGTTTAAGACTTTTATATTTTCGCATGAGTTGTGAATGTGAATCGTATTGATTGACATTTTAGATATAATTTGCTTATACCAGAGCTCGAATATCTGTAATGATTTTTGTTTAATTTTAATTCACTTGCGAGAACTTGAGCATTCTTTTATCAAGCACGAAAAACAGTTCAACATTTGCAGTAAATTTCAATTAAAATTCCATTATTACGAATTATTTAAATATTCGAGACATTTTATTTAAAATTTTGTTTGCGTAGGCAAGTGGCTCGGTTACAATATAAATTATTCATAATTAAAATGAGTGACGAACACAGAGCACCGATGGAATTATTGAAAATTCATTATTCTCAGGATACTTTATTCGAAAATATCAACGAAGTTCCCAGCTTCATTTTGCCTGCCAAGGGCATTTATGCGATTTGAGCTGGCATTTCTGCTGCGCTTAGTGAATACTTAATTTCTGCTGTAGCATTGCTCAGTGCTCCGCCGGATGCAAAATCTTTCAAAAAGTAAAAAATTTTATACTGAAATTGAGAAATTTTCATTGGTGAATAAGTGAATCGGTGCTGAGTTGTGTTAACAGTACTTCCAAATTCTATTATTAAAAATTAAAACGTCAAAAGTAAATTTCATTAGGAAGCTGAGAAAGATACTTTTGTACCTTACACCTTGGAATTTTAAGCGGATTTAATTGATTTTGCAGACACTTTTCATACTAATTTAACAATGTTTTATGCATGCGTTTTTGTAAGCTGATTTTGTAAAACTTTCACCTCATCATAATTTCATATAAAAATTTATTTTAATGAAGTTTAGAAAGTTTTGCCAAATAACTGAATAAAGCAAATGTCAAAGGGTTACGACAAGTGTCTTCAGTACTTTGAGGTGCTAGAAAAAGTTTTTAATTAAAAGCACCTTTTTCGAAATTTTTTCGAGTTGACATATTTTCATCTTCGGGATTTGCTGTAGGATTTCGAAGTTTTTCTTCAAATTATGTCGGATTTTTTTAACAAATAAAATTTTCTACCAAAGTGTATTGAAGGAGCGTAGATCTTTTGTAAAATTTTAAGAGCCCTTTTTTTATTCTCTCAATTGTGTAAATTTCGTTTAAATATTCCATTGTCAACATTATTTTCGGTACATGCATTTGTGTATTTCATTTTGTACAATAGCCAAATTTATGAGTAAATATTTATTTGGTTTAAGCCTTTTTCTTAAGTTGCTTAATATTTAAGTACAGCAATTGAAATTTGTAAAATAATTAAAATAAAGTTCATTCATGTGAGAATGAAAAAGGTCGAGTTTACTTTAAATTCAAGAATACATTATTCTTAAAAAGAAAAGTTTTTATTTCATGCCACAATCTACAGCTTTATATAAATTTTTAAATCAAATTACCTTAAAATAAGTTTTGTGTGAAATCCGGTTTTGATCCAACACAATTTCAAGTTTTTCCTAGAATTTTATAAGTTATCGTAAATGCTTAAGGCGTATGTTTCTAATTTGGTACTTAAGGATTATCATAAACAAAAAATTATAGCAAATTATTCAACCAATCAGCGTTGTTAGAGATATCCTTCATCACAAGTAGGTATGGCTAAATAGATGACACTAACACTGGATGAAACCAGTGTTAGAAAGTCCATACATGTAACGTACGTAAAACCCGTGAGAAGCGTGTAGCTTCCAAACAACACTGGAATAAAGCTATTGTACAGGAAACATACAAATGATACAACATGCTAAGGCTAATCACAAGTAAACGAATATTTTGTAAACAATATATGAGTAAACTTAAGTTAATTAAATTTAAACATGTCAACCAGTGTGCCTTTAGGTGTAATCGGTCATATGTCAATTTCATTGACACTATTGTGCAGTGTTTAGGTAGGGCAATGAACTTAGGTCAGTCATGTAAGCTGCATTTTTCAATTTTGAAAAATCGTTTCTTTCAACGAAATGAAATGTCCCAAAAAAGTCTAAGACATACAACAATAAAGCTATATAAAAGTTTATAGCTACACACTGGCTTAAGTGTCGGAGGCTCTTAAAACGAATACAGCATACAAACAAGTTGTAATGTGAAATATGCTATCTGTTTGACTACAGAACATCAGAAGTGATGTTATCTACCCTGAGGAATTAATAAATGGATTTAACAAAATTTTAAAAACACTAAACAGCCATCACGAACATTAATCGACACCCTTAATTATTTCAGTGGATTTAGAATATGTAGATTATATGTGCTATAGTTAAACTATAGTCTTAGAGTTCTCGAGCAAAGAGAAACCTTAAGTGTCATTAAAGTTCTAGTACAAAATCTTGTCTTTCTAATGCGCGGGATACAGATAACCAACGCTTTTTATTAGGAATATAATAGACTTCTTTTCACTACACCTATTATTATATAATATTGCTGTAATAATTCACTAAAAATAAAATCAGAAATGATAGCATAAAATATACAAGTGTATTTCATACCACAGAGCAAAATCTTTAAATCTTTAAAAATCTGAGTACCAAAACATAGCCACATTTTCGTAGTTCCGATGTGAAGTCTATACTACTGAACGAGTGTAAATTAGCATCTATTACAGTGCATAATTCTAAATTCTCATTCCCAAATAATAATAAATACGATATTTATATATACCAATAATAAATACTGAATTATAAACTATGGATATGGATTAAATCAATTTCGTCGTAAATATTTTATTAAATTTTTATTAGCAAACTTAAGTCATGTGTCATTACGTCTCTTCAGCGAAGAATTATGGAGGAGGAAAAGTTTATATAAATCACAAGTAGAAACCAAGTATCAGATACAGCAGTTTGAGCATACCATATATCCTGTTCATGCAAATAAGGAAATCAAGCTTATGCATAGCCCGGAAAACCAACAAATGAATTTCACAAGGAAATAGCCGTTCAGACCTACTTTCAGAAGTGTGGAGAAGAATACTACACACCGAATATATCCTTGCACACTATTCGAGGTGTGATTTCAAACATATAGCTATCAAAAAAATTAAATGAGTGTGGAGAAACTACGTAACACATAAAGTTAATGATATATAGAGAAAAAAATTGTGTTTAATAGTAATGATATAATAAATAATAAAAAATAAATAATAAAAAGAATTTATTAATACGCACATTTCTTAACACATTTCTAAAATTTCTAAATAATAATATAAGAAAGTGCTTTTATTTACTAATTAATTTTAATATACACAAATAATATAAAATACATTTACACATAAAATTTATATTCATAAATTATAACTACAATAATTATTTTGAGTTATTGTTTTTGATGATTACTAATAAATTCTATTGTATTAGGGATATGTATGAATTAAGAAAATTATTTCGAATTATTGATTATTTCCAACACTAATTAATATGAGCACATTCCCATTACTCAAACGCCTCGAATGCCACAACAAATGTAATTAGTGAAATCCTCTATTTTAATTTATTTTTTATCCATCTAATCTTGTTTTTATCTTTTTAAATAACAAATATTTATTAATAATTGCCTTGTTATGAACTTAAGATAATATTTCCAATAATTGTTTTTAACTAATAATTGCTCTTTCCTAACAGCACACAATTTACGAACAAAATAATCACTCATACGCACCGAGTGCCACTTAGAAGATTAAATTGAATGAAATATTTTCTACATAAAATAATTTGCATAAATGCAATAACTTGCATTTATTTAATTAAGATAGCATACATATCAACTAAAAGCACTTGAACAAAAAACAAAGTCGTGCTTTGAATCAATTTTCTGCCCAATAATTTTGACTGCTGCCTGTTCTTTTATCTGATTTAATGCAATTTTAATGCGACAACGCATCATAAAAACGAACGAAATTGAATAATAAACAAAGTCATTATAACGTCATTTGTCAAAATCAAAATTACAAATCACTAATGACATTACAATCAACACAAATACACAGGCGTGCAACAGTGTTTGCCTTATGCTACTGTGGGTTTAACACAGTGTGGCACAATGGCACAGTGCTATGTGCGTATGTGTGTGCATATAATTTGATTATTGACCGAAAATTGTTTAGGATTTGGTGTGTTTAACACATAAACAATATGAAATAATGGCTTTCCCACAACCAAAATTATAGTACTTTTCTGATTAATATTGAAATATATTAATAATTATATAAGCTTATCAAATGTGTTGTACTTCTTGATAAATTTCAAAGTATTCATTGGCTTCGATAGAAATTGATATATTATGAAACATTCTTCTCTGTAAATTCAAAATAATTAGTACTTTCAGATATTTGTAGTTAGTTAATTAATTAAATGGATTATTTGTGTTATGTATATAGCATTTTAAACTTAATTACATAAATTTGAATGTTACGCGTATAGTCAATAAATATTTATTTTTAATAAAAAGGTTCGCATTTTAAACTAATGGAAATCCAATGAATTTAAATTATATTAATTTTAATATTATTTAAACTGTTAAAGTACTGTTAGCAGTACTTATATTATACATATATTATCACTGTTCGCAATAAATTTGAACTGAAATTAAAAAATTATATATAAATTAAAAAAAAGTATATTATGTTTAATACTTTTTTATTTTTGAAAATGATCAATGTTTCGAAGTTTTTCTGACTTCTGCCTAAATGTTTACAATTATTTATAATGGTTGAAATATTTAGTTATAATATCTGCGTAGCTGCGATTTTTTGGGTACCGAGACATACTGGCGTACGCGGAAACAAATACGCGGACAAAGTTACCAGGAAAGGAGCAGTTACACTAATGATGCGGCCTACTCTTTTTGTGGACTAGGATATAGTACGCTCCTTTCTCTCATAAAAATAATATACCAGTATTAACACAATTCAAATCACTTATTGGTACCTATAACAATAGGGGATACCAGAATTGTATGAACCTATCAAAAGAAAAACTTAGCATCATCACAGGAATCCTAACAAGGCAACTGAAATACCACCTTACTAGACTGGGTATATATACGGATGTAAACAGTAGATTCTGTGATGAGAATAAGGAGTCGGCCACACATTAAATGTTAGAACACTATGGGCTATTATTTAATTATTATTTATTATTAAATTTTTTAATTTTTGATAAGCTTTTGTGAATCTATAAAGAAATGACTTTTGAGTTGGTATTTAATTTTAAATTTTTTTAGTGTTTAATTATCTCCATTTATCTATATTTATCCGATTTGTCTAGATTTATCATATATTTATTTATGTAAATATCTTAACATTTTAAAGTTTTTTCATGTATTTCTCAACTGATTGTGGAAGGGCTTGTGAGAGGGCTATTTATACTGAAATCTGTTCACAACTTAAACTTTTTTTTTCAAAGATTCATAGAAGTCCTGCAAAAACATCATTAGCACTAAAAAAAAGAAAATTCGTAACTACTCTAATCTAAGTTTTATATACTTTGATCACAAAAACTATTCAATTCATATATATAAAATAAAATATTAATTTAAGTATTAAATAAACGCAACACATTCTTTAGTTCTTACTGATTTTTAAATATAGTTAAATTTTTGCCAATTTTGTTGATCTAAGTTGGATGTCAGTAAGATTAAGTAAGATTAACGAAATTTGTAGTGCAATATATTATTAATATGTATTGATTGAACAATTTCAGAAATGATATAAAGATAAGATTTTAAAATGTCCTTCGACATTTCCTAATTAAACTATATCTAAAATCGTTAATTATTATTTAAAATAAATAAATCTTTATGAAAAATGATTAATCGATGATAATAGATTTATTTAGTATAACCTTAGCCCAAACATTTAAGATTGCCAACATAGTTTTCACATTTTAGATGCTCATTTATCTCTTTTAGTTCACAGTTTGAATGTTTTTACAGTGTCTGAATTGTAATACTGAATAAATATATTCTTTGTTTTAGAGGCCTTATGTTTCACAAGGAGCTCAAGGGGAAGAGGACTATAGTAAATAATACTCTTTGTTTTGCTTAAACTATTCTAACAGAGTCGTTCAAGTGTTGAAATACTTGCGCTTTTGTTCAAAGATCAACAAATGGAACAGCTCATATGCGATGAGCCATTTCATGTCAAAATCGTTAATCAATATTTTCCAAATACGGTCAAGCACTCTAATGTATCATCTGAAAACTCCATGATGTTTATTTGACAATCATCTAGTGTCACATTTTGGAACTGATTTCTTTAATTTGGCTCGCTTTATTAATTCTAATCAATCATTATACAACTTATATGTTAACGTTAGGGGCCAGGCACCCGCTTTTCCACTGTTGCATATAGTAAGATGGACTGAAATTCTAATTTCAGCTTGATTAAAAAAAAATGTGTTATTTTTTAAAAAAAATCCAAAAAAAAAAATCAATGATAATCCATTTAGATACTATCACTTACTAGATTTCTCCATATTGTTTATTTTGATTTAATTTTTATTAGATAACACAAATATATGCACTTTAAGTGAGTACTTTAACCGATCTTAGTTTAATCAATTGCAAATAAACTGGAATATAATAGTTAATTGTCCTCATATTATTATTTATTATATATTTTGACACTTTATATATAATACTTAACTTACTTTTGACATTTTTTAAATAATACCAAATATAATATTCAATACCATTAAATACAATATTTAATATTAAAAACTTTTTAGCAATACACTGGCACTTTAAACCCTTAGAAAAACATAATATAATTAAACAAAAAGACTTGAAAAGTTATCAAAAGGATTTATGTGTGTAATAAAAATAATAATAATTAAATACCTAACATTTACATACATCCACAAGTATATGGAGGACAAAAAACCTAAATTTGTATTTCCTAGCACGCAACTGCACTTTAAGCTCATAAAAATGCATTTCATGTGACACCAGATTTTGTTTGCTTTCAAGGGTTCGAGACCATATCAACAACTTGTTGACGCAGCTCTCCACATGCAAATTGTGATAAAAATTTTTGCATAAGCAAATCCTGTTGCCACAAACATAAGCGGACATTGTAAATTTCATGTCCTGGCATAAAAATAAATTTGCATGACTCTCTGCCCAATTCAAATAAACCACAACACTCTTTGCCAAGGCTATCGGAATATTGCAGAATAATTATTTATCTCATCTTTTTGTACTTTTTTATTTTGTTTCTATTTTTATTTTTTTTTTTTGGTAAAACTGAAATTAATTAAACAGCTTAAATAACTTTTAAATTTTTTTAAATTTATAAATTTTAAATATTTTTTATAATATTTTAATTATGAGTTAAATTCATATTTTATGCTATAATTTTTTTATGCACATTTTTTACTGAATTTTTAAAAAATTCTATTTTTTTAATTATGTAAATCAATAAATATTCATTTTAATTATTATTGGTTAAATTAACCACAAACATAATAAAATAAAAATATTTTAAAATTCAAATGATTTATTTAAAGCATTTTAATTACATATGTATATATTAATTATTATTAATGTCACTAATTAATATTGTGGTGATACTTTAATTTTATGGTTGTCAACTTTGTTATCCGTTCAAGCGTCAAATATTAAATTTCTGAGTAATAAGTATTATGTGATGAAAATTCGTACGCCTGAATTAAAAAGATTGATTCAGTGACGAGAATAATAAGTGGTATATATTTTGTGTGGGTTTTTGAATACATGTTATATCATGTATTTTAATTTGAACCACCGTTTGTCTTATATAAATATTAGTCAAGAATTATATTTAAAAATATTATTTAAATGTTATAAATAAACAGACAGTAGTTTAAGGCAGGTACTCAAATTTTTCTGTATCAGAAAATACTAGACAAAATTTGTGGAAGTATTCGCGACTGCTACGAAATCTTATATAAATGAATGCAACTACCCAGTTCAAGATTCCGCAATAAGTGCTTTAATTATTTGCTTTTGAAGAATAAAAAATTTAGATTTTTCAAAGTGTATAGTGTTCAATATTTGACCTATATTGGGTAGCTCGTAGTTGACCTAGTGCAAAGCCTGGGTAATAAACATACTTTGTCTAAATATTGCGGGAACAGATATTAGTAACAAGAATTGGATAAAAAAGAAAAGATATTTACCAATTCGTTTATATATACCTAAAATATTATATTTCTTCCACTTTAGAGCTTAAATTATGAAATCAAATAAAAAATCATAAAATTAAATAAATGGAAAAATATGGAAATGCATCTATTCCTAGATGCATCTATTCCTAGATGCATCTATTCCTAGATGCATTTAGACATTGACATAACTACTGCAAATTTAAATTATTGCTACCTTATCCTTGGTTAGGTTACATTGATCTTCTTGGCCGGTTGCATTTGGAATTATTTCCTTATTTGCATATTTGCATGTATATAGTTCTAATAGGCGTCATACGGTGTTAACGCTTTTTGTGAATATAAGAAGAGTGGTTGAATTTCTGAGAAGTTTAATTCCTGAGAAGTTTGATTCCTGAAAACTTCAATTCCTGAGAAATCAATTTCCTACCTCCTAAGATGGAATGCCCCCAAATATTTTTGACTAATTCTTCATTTACTTCTCCTCTTTGTTTTTGCTTTCTGTTTCAGAATTCATTCTATATTATTATTATATATGTGTAATAATTTAAATTGTAGAAGTATACTTCAGAGATGCTTAACGCATCGTCATCTTTCATCTAACCCGATATTATGTGATTACAAGTTATAAGTAAACCTTTAGAACTATGTTAGCAGTAAATCAGCATTAGCTGATACAAATTGGTAGTCCATAAAAGCAACTGCTTATTAATTAAATGATTAAATGTAACTGGGTGGATAGACGATCAATTAAAAGATGACTTACAAGTGAATGCAAATAAATAATTGGCCATATAGTTTGCTATATTCTTGACAGAAATTGGTAAGCTTTTATAATTCAATAAGCAACTAATCGTGTAGAGATATATAAAAGTAAAAGCCATAGCCATGTTGAATGATGAAACTAAATACTAATAACTCTGTTGATTTTTTTTAAATGTATTATTATATGTGCAATAACATACCTATGTCAAAAAATTTTTTATTTTAATAATTTTATTTTGAACTCTAAATTTTAATAATTCGTGATACAACAAAATAAAAATTTTTGATACAACTATGACAACGTTTAAATTCAATATATATAGCAAATGATATTAAATTCTTTTATGTGTGTTGCGAAGAAGGAAAGATATTGATTTAGACATTATTTATTATTTTACTAGTTTATTACTTTAAAATAAAATTCAAACCGATTTGAACTAAATTTCAACATTATCATTTGACAACATAAAAATGTTATCTTATTATATATCTTATACTACCAAATTCGTCACATATATATAGCCGATGTGCTGGCTCTTTCGTAAAATTCCTTTTCCAAAAAAGAAAAAAACAAACATAAACATTTCAATGGCAAAGGACCTTATAACCATATAAATTCTAATATTCGAAGCATTATTTTCGATTTAAAACTTATTGCCATAAATTTTTATAGACTTTATAGATACCTGAGTATTAATTTTTTAATAATACTCAAAATAAATTTTATTGTCAAATAAAACCAAAATAATTTTCCTTTTTTCATTTTATCAACTTGTTTATTATTATCTTTTTTCTACTTTACCATGAAATTAACACTCTAATAATTATTTTGGTAAAATAGCATATGGATAAGTAATAAAAAATAAATAACAATAAAAGCAAAGCATCTGGCATCTCGTCAAAAAATAAATATCAAAAAATAAAGAGATAAAAATGGAAATCTTTATAAAATTTAAAGATGAGGAGATACACCACTAATTTTTACAATATTTATACCATCTCACAATCATAGCACTTAAGTATAAACAGTTCAGTTAGTAAAAGATCAAAAACTATTAAAATTTTATATTTACGTTACCCAAAGACCTCTGCGCGTGTATTGCTAACTTCCAAGCAAAACACAGATTGGCATAAATCCAAGAGGTAAATAGGCGCATAATAATGATAATACTACCCGCTTGTCGGTGGCTGGTTGTCTGCGAAAAAGTAAGGTAAGTACAGCAACAGTTACGAAACGGCACAAGTTTATGCATAAAATATTCGCCAAAAATGAAATGCTTAAGTGCCTACAAGTAGGCAACGAAAAACTCAAAATGTTGCAATTGCTCTTTTCG
>NW_024032357.1:0-10696 GCF_002237135.1 Teleopsis dalmanni | reverse complement strand
AAATAAACATTTATATACATATATATTATATATATATATATAACTACATTTATATTTTAAAATCCGAGTAGTTTTAATTGCCATTAAGTTTCTGGTAAAGAAAATTTTATTGTATTACTTAATAAGTACGACGTAACATTTAAACAAAAACTAATTGCTTAACATTATTATCGTTATAACATCAATTATAATAATTTTTTAATTATATGTGGAATATATTATTTAATTTTTATATACATAATAATATTATAGTCAGTTGGTATTTTTGTTTTCCTCAGCTTATTAAAAAAAGGTTTCCCTTTAAAAAAAATATTGAAGATCTTATAATTTTATTAATCAGTAAATCTTGGAGGTTCGATGCTAATGTAGTGATCAACACTTTACTGCTATTGAGTTCTTATTAATATTGTATCTGGAAATAAATTGAGGAGTTAGTCACCAATTATATTTTTATTGATTTTAGTTAAGTTAAAGCTCAATGAATGTTCAATACCAACAAAATAAATTTTATTATTATTTAACTAAATAATTTATTATTGTTTTTCACAAAATTCATGTAAAAATAATTGAGACAAGTTTTAATCTTGAATATATTATAAATAATATATTCAATAACAACAGTTTTTTCATAATTACTTTAATTTGAGATTTAATATTAGAAATCCATGAGTTGAGAATAAAGTGTTTAAGATTATTATATCGGAAATTTTCGAATTATAAATCGTGCACAAGCAGTAAATAGTTTGTGAAGAATGCAGTTGAAACCAAAGTTCGTTCCTTTGTTATAGACACTCATAAATATTAATGAGAAATTATTAAAAAAATTATTTCTACAATTAATTAATAAAAAAACAAGCAGTTAGTTTCTATTTCTTGTTTTCAAATAAATGTTTATTAGTATTTTCTCCAACCAAAAAACAAAAACAATGGTACTTGAAATTCAATTATTTATATTTTTTATAATAAATAAATTATAAAATAATTATTTAAATTTAATCAAAATGTGCTCGTGCCAACTATTTTTAAGTTCAAGTGAAATTTATTCGAGTGAATAATAAAATTAGTGTGAATTTAGAAGAAGATTTGCTTTAACACAAAAGTATCTTACAATTACTTATCAATAAAAGCTATATGAAAAGTATTTAATAAAAACAAAATTATCTGTCCAATAAATTTATTTTTGCTATTAATAATTAAAATAATGTCTAATAGCTATTAAATTAATCAATAGATCAATCGAAAAAAAAACTATTAAGTCTCTGATTAGTCTTTTGTTCTAGTCAGTTTTTTAAAAAGGTTTTCGGAACTAATATATAAGTTATAATTTTCCTTATGAAATACGACTAATTTGCTACTAACCTGTTCAACTGTAGTTAATAAACTAAATAAAGGAATCAAAGTTGTCCGATTCTGATTCTATATAATATGTAATCATTTTTTTACTTAAAACGGAGCTATATTATGAATATTTAGTAATTTAGTAAAATTTAAGTAATTTAAAATAATTTGTGTCGGCTCTCTGTTGGTTTTGATTGTTGACTTTTTCCTAAAAAAAAGGGAGCCATGACAAGATTCAAAATATTGTTGAAGAACCGAAAATTTTAATTATCAACATTCATAGAAAAGATTGATTAAAAACCAAAGTATTTCCTTTTGTATTATAATTCTTATAATATATTAATTATTTAATTTTTAATTTTAAGATAATTTTTAAGACAAGTTGCTAAGAGATTAATCCTAACTTTCGGCATGCAGCTAAAATACAGTAGCTATAAGCTTTATATATATAATATAATTGGTGTAAGGTTCTATGTAATACAACAAATTTAAAAAAAAGTAAAATAAAGCTAAAAAACTACTACTAATAATTATATTTCAAATAATTATGCATGTTTTATATATATAAGCGTTTTAAAATAAAAGTCAAAAAATAATAATTATATTTGCTATATATCATATTTTTCAGAAATAATATTATGGTATAATGTGCCTTTTATTTTTCCACGCACAAATAACTCTTACACAATGTTTTTTACTTTAAAGCGCACAAATAATTGTCATTTTTGCCTTAAGAATATAAAAATCGGGAATAACTTCTAATTACGAAAAGCAAATATAACTCACTCGGCGTGCCTGATTAATATATAACTTAATATATATAAATAATTAAAATGATATTCGATTTTTTATTATAATTTGTTCCATACTACTACACTGAACTTTCTTTAGATCGACCTTAATAAATAAATTATTTAAATGGGGGGTTTTGAATAGCAAAGAAAGAAAGAAAGGACAAACACAAAAATTTATTTTAATTTTATTGAAGTTTGGCTGACCATACAACGCTGTTTCGAGTATTGCCAAGTACTCTTTATCAGTGGTCTTTGGAATAATCGAATTTTTATTTAATTAGTTTATAGTCCGTATATAATTTCTTTGGACTGCAAGTGCCAGGGTTAGAATTCGTGCCTGTCAAATTAGAAGCGAAATTAGAAGCCAAACTTGATCACAATTTTTAAAAAGCGATGACATTATGGATTTGGTTTCAGTGACCCGAGATATAGATAATCAGACCAACGCTGAACTTAAAATTTTCTACTATATTGTCTACTACACTGTTTATTTCTAAGTGGATAATGTCATTTCGTAATTTCAGTTTTTTGAATACTATACGGAATATACTTATTTTTTTTAAAAATTCATACATTGTCTGCAACTTCCTATTATATTATATATAATTATATAAATAAATGCTATTATATAGTATTTTAATTAGTACTAAAATAATGAATAGCATATACTAACTATAAACGGGTTCACTATTTTATCACTTCATGAAAAAAGAAATAGAAAATCCTGACTTTAACTAAACTGCAAGTTGACTATAGGATGAGTGCTAAAACACAAAAAAAATTATTACGGGTACTATTAAAATAGTAAACGAAATTAAAAACAGTTGTGAGTCATAGACATGTCAAACTGCACACTAATGAACTTACTAATGAACTTACTACTAAACTTACTTGTTGAATAAAGTTATCTAAGAAAACACACAGATATACATAAAGAACTGTATACTAACTTTGTGAACTATTTTTCAAAAACAATATAATTATTTATTAAAAAAAATAAAAATATACTTTATTGTTAAGTTCAATAAAACTCAAATGTAAATACAAATATAGATAGTTTCGGTGCAATTGTAGATTAGAAAGATTTAAGATGGGCATTCTGAAACTTATAGATTCTGAAATTGTCGATGCACTTTACTCCAATTTATGAAGGACGGTAGTTAGCAGTTATATTTAAAGTTACGAAACCACTTTAAATTGCATTTTTAGATCTATTTAAACTTAGAAACATATCATATTAGTTTTTTAATAGAATAAACTTTTTAGACTACTTTAACATTTGAAGTCCAAACAGACCTTCTCATATTTTGTTTAAGTTCTATGAAATAAATACTCTTGCGCCTTCTTTTGTAAGCTAGTTACCTACGAAAAAGAGTGCACTATTGTCTTTTAGTCCAAATCTACAGACAAGTGTTCCTTTATTTGTATAAACCACATATACAACAGTACTATTGACAAATGTATGTCAAAAATCATCATTCAAACGCTGTTATTCGCTGTTCAAGTAAATTAATGAATTATAAGTATCTTTAAGTTTAATATAAACAAGTCAATCATAACGTAAGTTTAATTCTTATGTTTGAAAGTTAATTATTCATTTGTAACATCTTCCTTGTGAATGTAAATATTTCTTGTAATTTTTTCCCTTACTTCGAACTTAATTTATAATATAAATATATAAATGTATTCAAACTTATAAACTCTAAAAAAATTGACATTATAAATTTTTAAATAATCTTTTTTTCATAATATTTACAAAACTTTAATTTATTAAGAGTACTAGGACATCACTGTAGAAAAACGAGTCAAAATTATATTTAAATCATACATTTAACAACACACAATACATATATTAAAATGATTCAAGCTACTTTAAGGAAGCATTGCCATATATATAATTTCGAATATATATATAAAATAGTGCTTCATGAAAGCATTATTTAAAATATTTCCATTATTACTATTAATGTTTTATACTTTTTCAGTTGTATTGAATAATTAAGGGTTCAAAGCAATTATTAAGAAGAATATTCAAAAAAAAATTTGTCAGCCTGTAATCTTGTAAATTATTAATATTTAATATTTCATATAATATTGTTTAACATATTTATTTAATATTTAATACATCGTGTATATAACACATTAAAATAAAAAAAAACTACATATATTCATTTGTGTTAAAGTTAAAGTTGATAAGTTAAAATAGTTACACAAATTAATAAGTGTAATTTTTTTTTTTAATTTTTATATGTTAAATAAAGGACCTAAGCCCGATGAAAATCAGAAAACTTTTTTTATTAATTAATGTCATTAAAACTTATAGCGTTTTTAATTAATAAATCTGGATTCAATCTAGACAATCTAGTCTCTATCTTGCAAATTATGCTCAAGAATCAAATGTTTTTTAGAGTACATCTAACATTTTAGTTAATAGGCATTATGTTAATTATATTGTATCTCAATAAATATAAAATACAACAGCCTTCACCCATATAATTTTTTTTGGTTCTTAGATAAAGAAATCACTTCCCGCATTTATGCAATTTTATCAGGAAATCATTCCTATATTACTATATAATAAATATATATAAATATATAATATTTCACACATATAATTAATAAATATTAATAAATAAATTGTATAAATCTTATCATCATATTAACAAATAAATCGAGGTAAATATGTTGCCCCATTTGTAAAACTGTTAGCAATATTTTGTCAATTAGCAAAATAATTAAATTTTTTTATTGATCAAATTAAAATTGCTATGAAATCAAAAAACAGGAACACATAAAATAAAAAACATAAAACTTTATATAATTAAGAACTCTTCAAAAACCATACTTTTGGCAACTTGAACTGAATTCAATTGTTTTCAAGTTATTTTCAAGTTCAATTGGAGCCATAAGTTTTTTTCACACTTCTTCAGTCAAGATAAGTAATTTAACAGATATTGAAATAATTCCGGTTTATTAAATAAAATTGGTATGTATTGTCAATTTTATTAAAAATCGAATTAATCAAATTCTTAAAGCTTAATTTAATTATAAATTTTTATAATGATTTGCGCTGTCCAACTAGAATTATATAGATACTTTCACTATCATATGAGTAAGAATTGGTTTTTTTAAATAAACAATCCCATTATCAAATTTTTGAAATGTCTTAAATCACATATATTAGGCGGTAGAACTGAATTAATAAAATAATTGATGTAATAAATTATTTTGGGTCAGTTTGTTAAGGAGCGCTGACTCTGAGCTTCAAATTTGGCAGAGCACGAACTCCATTCGTAGTACTTGCAGTCTCAAAAAATTAATTACGAATAATGAAATATAATTATTTCCAAGACCACTGATAATGGGTATTTGACAATACTCGAAACAACTGTATGGTCAGCCAAAAATTCAATTAATTAAAATAATATAAAAAAATCGTTGTTTTTGTAGTTCACTACTTTTCGAAAATGTCCTTATAAATAATTTTTGCAAAATATTTAAAACCACACTTTTAAAAAGAATTTTAATTAAATTAAGATTAAAATACACAAAATTATTATACAGATTATATCACATCATTTCCTTTTTATTTTCGTCGCTTTGTCCAAAAGTACACTTCTTTCTAGAAATTGGAAGACGAATGCTACATATTTTATTTTGCGTTACTAGTATTGCTTAACGATATCCAAGCATTTGCATGAAATTTGGCCACGTTACAATAAAAAGAAATCAAACTCCCTTTTGAGATGGTTCGTAGAGATAACCATGCTAGAAGACTAAATCTCCCTTTCAATCATACCTGCCGCAGTTGTGGTGAGGACAATAAAAGTACCTCCCATCTGCTTTGTTTCTGTCCAGCACATCCGCTGCACCGTCTTATTACTTTAATGGCTTTCTTTTTTGAGGATCTTGGCAAACTTCAAGACCTCGCCTCGAACCCTTGAGTTTTTAATTATAGGACAAGTGGACCCTTTAGGACCGCCGGTATAACCTACCTATTAGTATTGCTAGTATTATAACTAAAATGAAAACTGAAATTGCACTAAAAATTAAAAGATGAGTAATTCACTTTAGCAACTATATTTCATTAGTATGAAATAATACATCTAAAAAAGCTACAAATGTTCTAAGACCTGAATAATTCTGCTCGTTTAAGAACATATATTTCAAATTATTTAATTATTTAAAATACATTTATAATAAGATAATAATAATAAATATATATATTATAAATGCTAATATACCCCCGTATCTCAAAGCTTTCTATAGACATTAAGATTGGAAATGATAATAAAAAAGTAAACACCATAAAAATGCCACTGTCTTCTATACAAATTTAAATTAAAAAATTACACATCTTTTTTATTATATTATATCATAACGAAAACTATTTTTATTACGAAAAAAGAAATAATAAAAACAATGATTATTATTAAATTATTCTTAAGAATCACAATAAAAATATTTTGAATTCAATAAAGAAAAAACTTAATACTCTGAAGCAACAATTGCTATAAATTATGTTCTTTTAATATTAAATTTTTGTTTATGAACGTTAAAAACAAATTTTTAATATACGCAGAAGAAGAACGCAAATACATATTTAATTCTTAGAACCATTAGTCTCTGGGTTATGCCAAAGTTTGACTAACGCTCTTAACATTTAACTTCGACACGATTATCGTTTACTTGCGTCTACTTAAGATATGATGATTAATTCTTATTCGGTTTACCTCAATTAAAAATCATACTCCAAACGTAGATATAAATACATTTATAAGATACTTTTTTATTTACTAAGGTTGAATGTAATTACCCTAAATGAACTATTTAATACTAGTTGGATTAGTAAATAGGTTTATAGCAGAGTTTCTTACATTTAAGTGTAGTGTATTTTAAATATTTTGTAACAGATTTTGGTATTCAGGTTTTAAATAAGAGGAAGAAATTTGAGGTAAAAAAATCATAGTCTTTAAGAACTAAATGTCTTTTCAACATTTATATATTTCAATCATTTTTACAGTTTTTGTGTTCATTATAAAATCTTGACTCAAAAACTAATAAGGTCGTGTGCGAGTTCGAGTAAATTGAAGTAAAGTAAATTGAAATTATTTATGGATTTTTGGCACTGCACTTATGTAAATATTTGTTCATTTATTTATTGCACTTATTTATTGTTTTTGACTAAAAACTTTTAAATTTATTTATTTATTTATTAATTCTGGTAAATACCAACATTCGCTGCCATACCGATATAAATAACTATCTCCATCAATTTACCATCAATTTACAGGAACTCGCACACGGCCTAAATCATTTATATCAATTCAAATGCTTATTACAAAGCTCATATAATACGTTAAAAAATATTTAAGTACAAGACGAAACTGTCATATATCCAATGATTCAATTATATATACGAGTATCTTTTTGTTTAGTGCAAGCAACAAAATAAAACTGAGAGAGATGTCTATAATATAAAACTTGATATTACTGAGCAAAAAAAATTTTTTTTTTAATCATAAGAGGGGAAATATTTGAAGTGGAATGCCGCACCGCATCGATATTATCAAATCAGAAGAAAGTGAATTAGTATCACTGAAATCAGATAAAAGGTCATGTAATCGGGAAAACTACTGCCAGGCGAGTAAAAGTATGTAAATCGAACAGCTGATAAAATCGTAGAGTAGTGAAGAAGAATTCACCAACGAATTGTTAAAATCTTAGAGTAGAGATTGTTGACCTCAAATAAGCGAAATTTTTCCATGGTCTGCATGAGAAAAATTTTTATAGGTAAATTGCTTATAATTACGTTTATTAACACATATCCACTGTCTACTTCGATATTTGGTGTATATAGGTGTGACTAGATGTGACTCTCTAGTTTCGTGTCTTACCTATAATTTACTCTTCATAAATGCGGGATATATAGGGTATGTTAACTGTAAAACAAAAGAATCAAATACAGATTTCACTACAAAAATAAATTTGAAGTGAATATTTCGATTAATGTATTTAATATAAATTTTTTCTTTTTATAATTTATTACTGTTCAAACACTTATTTTGTATAGCACAGCAGACCCTCTATACAACGGTGTTGTACAAATCCCTTAAGTATTTACGCCGTTCACTAAACAATGCTATTAAATTATTATTATTCTTAACTAATTTTTTTCTCTAACTTAACTTGATTGAAATATAATAAAGGATATGTATATGTATATCATAGCTAAAATTATATTGAAACGAGCTCCTTTAAAAATACAGTTAAAAATACAGTAGCTGCTGACTATAACATGGATAAAAAAATCTGCAGACGGCTGCTTATTTCAAAAATCTTACACTTTGCGAAGCTACTTTATGTTCTAATACTATGCCACTATATCGACAACCTTACTGTATAAGACCATTATTCTCCTAACAATTTTTACATAAATATTAGGAACTTAGGCGCTAAGCAAAGAGCAACCTGATCTCTAAACTACGTTTGGAAAGAAAAACACAGTGAAGATTTATTAGCTGCATATATCAGGAAGATCGAGCTCAAATATGTTTCATTTTTGCAATGAATTACTTTAGTTTCAACAGATACTTAAAATCAAATTCCGAAGATTGTTGTGAGCTAGTCATGCACCTCGTATGACATTGAGATATGATTGGGATCGGTAATAGACTTATTGAAAGATTCTAAGATCGAAATCTATTTTAGAACGAAGTGAAAAGTTTAATATTATTATACATTGTTAATATTATTAATAATTTGTTTATCTTGCCAGAGCTTTACGATTACTTTTAATAGATTTATATTGAAACTATATGCGAAAACCGACAGAATGCCCTACTTATCACTATCTTACCTCAAAATAATCACTAAACGCACGGGGCGGTATGCAAATCTTAGATCAGTCATTGAATAATCATGAAGCTTATGAGGAATACACAAACTAGTCAGTGAGATGGGTGGGACTCTGCAGAAATCCCCTAGCTAACAAAGAGTAAAAGTGCCCAGATGGAATAACTCGGAAAAGACTGAAGATATATAAGTGATTATAAACATATTTTAAAAAAAGCATATATGTTTTTACAAATATTTTTTTTCATCTTCACTTTTCAAAATGAGTCGGATACAAGTCTATGAACGTGTGACCGTTTTCAAAAATTATTTTATATGGTGAAAAAATAATGCTGAGAAGAAATATTATACACTTGCCTAGTTAAACTATCTCAACATCTGCGGTATTAATTTTTACATTGTTAGACTACCAGACAAATGGACAAAATCTAATCGCTTTCGCTTTATGATAAGAAATACATATGATTTATGTGACCTCTAAAGTCTGCTTCAGCACATTACAAACAGCTTAAGTACCTGTGATTTACTATAGCGTGAACGATGACTTATAATTCCATTAATTATTAATTTAATTAATTACTTTCGTTTCTGCCAACTTTTAAAATAACTGCAAAAAAAAACTTTTTTGTCTTATCTGAACATTCATAGTTTTTCAATTAATCTCTGCTTGTTCAGTGTTAACAACTTTTATATCTTAAAGATCAAACATAAGCCTGAGTGTAGTTAGCAACATCTTATAGTAAGTTATAAAACTTTACTATTATATAACTTTAAAATTAATTATTATTTATAAATTAATAAATTTAATTATTATATAAAAAAATTACTCAAAGTAATTTTTTCTAAATACAAAATAATTTTCTACTTCATCAAATTATTAATACGAGGCTCTTCGAATACCAAAATTCCCCACTTAAAATTTATTTTTATAGAAAAATAATTTTTTCAAATTTTTTTAAACAAGTTTTATTGGCACTTATGTGAGTTTTTAAAGCACTTTTAAATATGCTTGAATTTTTTAAATAAATAAAAATAAATAAAATTAAATTCAAATAAATAAGGTAGAATAGTTTAAATTAAATCAATCACATTTAGTTCAGCACATTCAAGTAGAGAACACTTCTAGCTTTGATATCGTTGAGAAAACTCAATTGGTTGGAACTTAAGACGTTGTAGGTATTTTCTAAAATCAGCTTCATTACTAAAGTCTTTAATAGGAAACTTTCCAAATCGACCATTCACTTTGGCCACAGCATAATACACTGGATAAGCGCCTGGCGCGAGATGCACACGCATTGTTTTACTCAGCACTTCACCATCTTCCAAGCCATTTGCTTGATTGTACAAAAAGTGCAAATGCTTTTGCTTTTGTTGTTGCTTTTGTTTGCGCGCTTTGACCTCACGGTGTATGGGTGAATCAGTGACTGCATTTAATTCCAATGGACGTGGCTTACGTAGTCGTTTGGAGTTTACGTAACTGCGGTAGAACGGCTGCAATGATTGAATTTTGAACAAAGACGAGTCCATATTGCCAGAGGGGTCATCTTTAACAGATGGTAAATCCAATGGATTTACACGTATGACCTTTTGTGTCGTGTTCTCCACATCTGGTATGACATCCTCTGAAATCACCACAAATTGTGGTTCATTTGTGCGACGCTTTGCTTCAGCTTCGGCAGATGCTTCAGCTTCAGCAGTGGGTGCGGTAT
>NW_024032356.1:0-10704 GCF_002237135.1 Teleopsis dalmanni | reverse complement strand
ATACATAGGTATATACTGCAATAATATAATTAATAGTTTTAATATGAAATATGATACAAATACCGATAAACAATAGCAGATGACTATCGGAACCAGAAGGACCTACTACAGATTACTGCAATTATAATACATTTTATCTTACAATTGTTTGTTGTTTTAATAGTAATTATAAATTTTATATTAAAACCCGAATTTTGTCATTCACTTCAACAATTATATGATTTAAATATATATTCATATTTTATGTATATTTATTTGCGTAAGACATTATTTGAAATTATTTAAACTTAAATGCACCTTTAAGAGCGCTTCAGTTTTTTTTCAAATTCAGAATTGTTATTAGTATTTATAAATAAAAAAAATTTACTTTGCGATTAACAGTCAATATTGTTCTATAATGTGTAAACTACTCTTAACTATAATATTTCACACATTATTTATATTTTGTTACCATGTGTCAGAGATATGTTTATTTAAATCAATGGTATAATTCACTATATAATTTAGTAATTAAAAATTCTATAAAACCTAAAATATTGGAAGTAATGTAAGTATGTAAATTACTCTTATTGAATGAATGTGAAATCGCATTCATTAAGTAGTTTGATGGAATTAGCTTAAAAATTATAGGTTTTTAAAACCAATATTGTATAAAAATTAAAATATATAAATATTTATTTTGAGAATATTGCAATAAATAACAAAAAATTAACTGAAGAATACAGTAGCAAAATAGTTTGTATTTATTGAAATTATATTTATCTTATAACAATGAAATTAAACAAGACACAAAAATTTTTTTAATTTTTTGCAGATAATGCGTCATGGGCCGCGAACTCCAGTGAATACATATCCCAACGATCCCTATCGCAATAATACATATTATCCTTATGGCTGGGGGCAGTTGACAAATGTAAACAAAATATTAACCAAAATAATCATTTGATTTAATTAATCATAAATGTTATTTTATTTAACAGAATGCTAAGGCCGAACTTTACAAATTGGGAAATTGGTTACGAATGCGTTACAAGAATGAGTTAGGTCCTTATTTCTTCAATGACGTAAGAATTTAATTATTTTGTTTGTTATAATAACAAATAAATAATATTAAATAATTTTTTTCAGTTATTATATGCACAAGCTACTGTTTCTGGGCGTACTCATATGACCTTAGCTACACTCTTTGCGGCAATGTTTCCACCAAAGAATTCTCTAATGGAATGGAATACTAAGTTAAATTGGCAACCAATACCAATATACTCATTACCTGAGAAGGATGATATTGTAATTATTTAACATAAATTAATTTAAAATATAAAAAATTTATAACTGTTTTTCATATATTTTTAAAGTGGCTAAGAATGCAAGTACCTTGCCCACGATACGATCAAGCTTTTCAAGAGGCATTACAATTACCTGAAGTAGCTGCAGAACATGCGGAAAGTCAAAGTTTATTCGATGAGTTGTCCGAAATAACTGGTACCAATATTACTACTGCCGATGATGTAAACACTATTTTTGTAATATTACAAGCTCAGGTAAATTATTAACAATTAATTATATAAATGATATATATAGTTACTATTAATATATTTTACAGGAAGCATATGGCTTAAAATTACCGGCATGGACTAAAAAATACTATCCAGAAAAATTAAGATTTATGGCTGAGCAAACTTATGTTTACAATGCTTACACGCCTGAATTGCGTAAATTAAAGGGTGGTCCATTTGTTCAGAAAATGTTTAACGAGTGGCAAAGTAAAGCAAGAGGTGAACTTGTACCAAAAGATCGTAAATTCTTCATGTATGGTGCACATGATTGGACTCTTACTAACGTATTAGCAACTATGAATGTATGGAAACGTGCATTTCCACGTTTTTCAGCAATGGCATTATTTGAATTGCATAAGGATTTAGACACCGAAGAATATTATGTTGAAGTAAGTTTGCTGTTGTAATATAAAATTATTCTATTTTTTATAAATCAATTATATTCTATTTACAGATTTATTATAAATATGATCCAAACAAACCAGTTAAAAGACTAACCGTACCTGGTTGCGAATTTCAATGCCCATTGAAAAAACTTATTAAGCTTACTAAGGCTGTTTTGCCGGATGGTACTTATGAAGAGATGTGTGAACCTAAAAACACGAGTACTTAATTTTTTAAAATTAATTTTATAGTACAGTTCAGTTTTTTCTATAGAGACGGTTTATTGTGATAGTTATACTCATAAATTTAGAAAATAGAATTTATTTATTTATTAGTTTTAATATCTGCACAATTCAAGTATTATTTATCTACAGTGTACAGTTTCCGTAGTAATTGGTAAAGGAATTTGTTTCCTTATTTAGAGGTTCTTTTTTTTTTAAAGAATGTATGTATAGAATTAAGTAGTGAATAATAAAATTTTACCAAAAAACTTCATTTAATTTTTTTTTATTAAATCAGTTAGATCTTTATAAATATTGTTAAGATGTTATTATCATGTTTAATAGACATGGGCGTAACCAAAAGCATTGTTTAGAGCAATGTTCTACTTTACCTTTCTTAAAGCAAGTTTACTTTCAAAATTAATATTTCATATTGAATAGAGAGCACAAGTGGCAATGCCCAGCCTGTATCTGCAATCTTGGAAAGTTTAATAAAATGTTTTCAATTATTCAATTTAAAAAAATTGTGGTTTGGGCTCGATTTTTGGCTTAAAAATCGAAAAATTAAATTAAATTGAAAAACAAATTAAATTTGTTGAATAAAAGTTAATCATTTGAAGAGTTGATGAGCTGATCAGCTTGCATATTAATTTAATAAATTTATCCTATTCAATATTAGATACAAACTTGTAGTGATTGAATTACATTAGGCCTTTTCTGTTGCAAACATGTCGCAATAGAACAAATAAAATAATCACTACTTCCGGTGGCAACTCTGGACAAATGGAAATTTTGCTAGGTTTATATATGCAAAACACATAATAAAATTTCAACATAAAATTTCGAAAATGAATAATAATTCTTTTTAATTATTGGTAAGAATATTGGTAAGAATATATTTTTACATGATTGTGAATAAAATATACATTTTCATGCCTTTTAACAGTAAAATAATAAATAGAAACAGTAACGTATTTGTTACGAACAATGACGACACGAAAAACGAATAATTAACGAAATCATTCGTTGACAGTTAACTGGAAATTTCGTGGGTACCAAAAGTCGTTCACAATAGATGAATTTTTAGTCTTGGCAACCATGCGATTTGAGTTGCTTATTAGTTAGCGATTTCAAAGAAGTGGGAATAAATAAGCTAGCAGTGTTGTTGTTTCATATGTTATTTTTAAAATAAGCCTGTTGTTCTTTTGTGATATGCTTACAAAAGAAATTGCCTATTGCTATAACTGTTTATTGACTGTCAAATTGACAGTGAAAAAGAGATTGAACGATTTACTGAACTGAATGGATAATTCTTTGGAAAAAAAGGATTCCGTTTGATGGTATATATACCATAACAAAACATAATTATTTTACCGGAACACAATGGAATGCCAGAAACATTATGAATTATTGAAAAAAATCTGTGGGCAGATTATAAAATAAAAATGAGAAATATTTTAGTATTATACAACAAATATTAATAAGTTCCCGATTTTGATTACATCATTATTTTGATTACAGAACTCCCATATTATTTTTATTTTATTTGATATTTAAAGTAGATTTCTAAATTAAATATTAAAAGTTTTAATACACTACGAGAAATCGTTTTTTGTTTATATCTCCATGGCTGCGCATAGATTATTTTTCAATTTTAGATTAAGCAGCTCAAAGAAAATCAAAAAAAATTTTTAACAGATGTTAAATTTTATATTATTTAGTAAAACAAATTTGGTTTAGAAATATTTACGGAGTTATTTAAGCATCTCTGTACGGTACCACATTTTAAAGCTTGTTCTATCACGATCTATTCGCGTTTTTTTGAAAACTTAAAATATTTGAAGATAAAGATTTAAGAAACAGCTGTATGGTTGGCCAAAAAATCAATTAATTAAAATAATTAAAAAAAAAAAATAAATGTTGTTGGGATTTCTTTTTCTTTTTTTTAAAAAAAGTATATCAGAGTAAATTGTGAATATGTTACAGTCATCACCTTAGACGAAGCATATGCGTAAATTCCTATTAGTGAATTCCTATTTATTCTTAATAAAAATTTCATTCATTTATTAGATTACACACTTCTATTAATAATGTAAAAACTTTCAATAACCTATTTATATAAATTCCAGGTAATTATTATGCAGATTAATTATTCATTGTAATACTTTGATTAATTCAGAAAATTGTGTGAACCAATAAATAATGTAGTAAATCCCAATTAAATGTTATTAAAAAAATAATGCAAGCAGTTAGCTTCTATTTAGAACAAAAGCCATCAAAAATTTAGTTACGCCGACATTTTCAATCGGGTTTACCAGACTAAACACCGTATTTATCTAAGTAATTCGCGTTTAGCTAATAGTTTATCTGTAGAGTGTGACGCGTTGCTATAGTCGGAAATTTGTCTAGTTGTCTAAACTCGCTGAGGTTAAAAGCTCGACCAATTCTGGTATTGCAGTCATTAAACACCGTTCAGTTCATTCAGAAACATGGGGTCTCGCGTGCCGCTTGCCATATTTTGCTTTTTTGCAATTTTTAACGTGAATGCAGTTTATAGTTATCCATCATCCGCTTCTTCTAATGCCGGGAAAAATTCAACTTTACAACTTGTGCATATGGTAATAATTTTTATGCTATTTGTAAAATTTTTTTGTGAGATTTTCATAAATGTTTAATATATAAATTTTAAAAAGTGTTGGTGGTGCTCTATATATGTTAACTATTTGAATGTGTTTAGAAATTTTAACGATTAAAAAGTTTATAAGTTTTTGAAAAATGTGAAATATTGTGGTCTGGAAATTTATATTTACTGCAGAATAATTCTGCGTATCAAAAAGCTTAAAATTAAAAGTTTGATATATTGTTTCATTGACATAAATAAATATAATTCGATTATAAAATATTCTAGTTTTTTTGTTAATTTGAAAAAAGTATTTTTTATGTTAAAAAATGAAATGAAAATGTCATTCAAAATTTTTAATTTGAAACCAAATTGAAATGATAAAGTTTGTCATTTTAAAATGAAAGTTAATTAAATTAAAAAGTTTAAATATGTTAGTAATTATATTAGTACAGAAATAGAAATCACTAAAACTATATTTTATTTTAAATTATATATAAATTCAAATTAGTTTCTTTTAATTAATTAATTAAAAATCACTTTGAATATTTTAAAGCTGTTATTAATTATCCTGACGTTGATAGAGAGTTTGAAAAATACAAAATATAAAATGAATTAATATTTAATATTTAAAAAAAAAAAATTTTAAATTCAAAAATCAGTTTAAAATTAAAATTAATAGCTTTAAACATTTTAATAGTGTTAATAATTATCGTAATATAGGAACAGAATTTAAAATAATAATGAAATTAATATAACTGTCAGCTTAAAATTAAAAATTTAATTTTTAAATTCAAGTAGAAAAAAATTTTTATAATTTATAATATAACTTATCATTTTTATAAATTAAAATTAAATCAAAGTTATTATTTTTGTCAGTTTAAAATTAAAAAGAACAAATTTAATCAATTTAAAAGTGATATTAATTATCCTCTTATAAAAATAGAAGTTTAGAACAAAATTTATAGCTTAATTGCATTAACAATCAAATATATTTATTTATTCAAAAATATTTATTTATAGATATTATATGCAACTTTTTTAAAAAGATATTTTCTAAATTATTTTGATAGCAGATAGATAGAGTTAAAAATGTATTATATTTTAATGTGTAAATTTCTTAAAATAAATTTGTATATTCTTATAAATTTCTTATAAAATTACTATATGGTAAATTTGAAAAATGATTTATCAATATATAAATAATTAATAATAAATTTTGAATTCATCATATATAATGTATATTAATTAAATTGGTAATATTAATTGGATCAGTAGAAAAATTATTTTTTTATAAATTCTAAAAAATTCATTTCAATTTTATATTTATTATTTAGTGTTCAATATTTTGTTATATTATATTACAGTTTATATTCCTTATTATTAATTATACAAATTAAAGTTGGTTCCTTGTTGAGAAAGTTGATAAGTGCAATTTTAATATACGATTTTGGGATTACTATACAGATATTAAGTATTCAACATATTTTTCATACATAAAATTGATGTATTTAATTCTATTAGATTTATATGTGCATTAGTAATCAACGTTTTAATAGTTCTGCTTAGAAAAATACAAGTGATTATTCTTTAAAACCAAATATAATTGGAAAATACGCATAGACAGTTTTTGTTCAATTGCTAAAAGAAGTTGTTACAATAACCATTATAATAAATTACTAGGTTTTAAATTCCATAAATAGTTACAAATTTGAGTAATAAGACTATATGCTGGGGATTTTTCTAAATTTATTTTCAATTATTTTGATTTGCTTCAAGTTGTAAATTTTTTTAATTAAAAGTAAATTAAAACTCAATAACAAGTTATATATTTCGAAATTAAAGAAGAGTGAAGAGTGGTTTTTTTAATAATAGCCAATTTTGATTTGATTACATTAATTAATAAAAAACATATGAAAATATCTGTATAAGATATCCTAATTGTGTTATTTAAATAATCATATACATAGGTATATACTGCAATAATATAATTAATAGTTTTAATATGAAATATGATACAAATACCGATAAACAATAGCAGATGACTATCGGAACCAGAAGGACCTACTACAGATTACTGCAATTATAATACATTTTATCTTACAATTGTTTGTTGTTTTAATAGTAATTATAAATTTTATATTAAAACCCGAATTTTGTCATTCACTTCAACAATTATATGATTTAAATATATATTCATATTTTATGTATATTTATTTGCGTAAGACATTATTTGAAATTATTTAAACTTAAATGCACCTTTAAGAGCGCTTCAGTTTTTTTTCAAATTCAGAATTGTTATTAGTATTTATAAATAAAAAAAATTTACTTTGCGATTAACAGTCAATATTGTTCTATAATGTGTAAACTACTCTTAACTATAATATTTCACACATTATTTATATTTTGTTACCATGTGTCAGAGATATGTTTATTTAAATCAATGGTATAATTCACTATATAATTTAGTAATTAAAAATTCTATAAAACCTAAAATATTGGAAGTAATGTAAGTATGTAAATTACTCTTATTGAATGAATGTGAAATCGCATTCATTAAGTAGTTTGATGGAATTAGCTTAAAAATTATAGGTTTTTAAAACCAATATTGTATAAAAATTAAAATATATAAATATTTATTTTGAGAATATTGCAATAAATAACAAAAAATTAACTGAAGAATACAGTAGCAAAATAGTTTGTATTTATTGAAATTATATTTATCTTATAACAATGAAATTAAACAAGACACAAAAATTTTTTTAATTTTTTGCAGATAATGCGTCATGGGCCGCGAACTCCAGTGAATACATATCCCAACGATCCCTATCGCAATAATACATATTATCCTTATGGCTGGGGGCAGTTGACAAATGTAAACAAAATATTAACCAAAATAATCATTTGATTTAATTAATCATAAATGTTATTTTATTTAACAGAATGCTAAGGCCGAACTTTACAAATTGGGAAATTGGTTACGAATGCGTTACAAGAATGAGTTAGGTCCTTATTTCTTCAATGACGTAAGAATTTAATTATTTTGTTTGTTATAATAACAAATAAATAATATTAAATAATTTTTTTCAGTTATTATATGCACAAGCTACTGTTTCTGGGCGTACTCATATGACCTTAGCTACACTCTTTGCGGCAATGTTTCCACCAAAGAATTCTCTAATGGAATGGAATACTAAGTTAAATTGGCAACCAATACCAATATACTCATTACCTGAGAAGGATGATATTGTAATTATTTAACATAAATTAATTTAAAATATAAAAAATTTATAACTGTTTTTCATATATTTTTAAAGTGGCTAAGAATGCAAGTACCTTGCCCACGATACGATCAAGCTTTTCAAGAGGCATTACAATTACCTGAAGTAGCTGCAGAACATGCGGAAAGTCAAAGTTTATTCGATGAGTTGTCCGAAATAACTGGTACCAATATTACTACTGCCGATGATGTAAACACTATTTTTGTAATATTACAAGCTCAGGTAAATTATTAACAATTAATTATATAAATGATATATATAGTTACTATTAATATATTTTACAGGAAGCATATGGCTTAAAATTACCGGCATGGACTAAAAAATACTATCCAGAAAAATTAAGATTTATGGCTGAGCAAACTTATGTTTACAATGCTTACACGCCTGAATTGCGTAAATTAAAGGGTGGTCCATTTGTTCAGAAAATGTTTAACGAGTGGCAAAGTAAAGCAAGAGGTGAACTTGTACCAAAAGATCGTAAATTCTTCATGTATGGTGCACATGATTGGACTCTTACTAACGTATTAGCAACTATGAATGTATGGAAACGTGCATTTCCACGTTTTTCAGCAATGGCATTATTTGAATTGCATAAGGATTTAGACACCGAAGAATATTATGTTGAAGTAAGTTTGCTGTTGTAATATAAAATTATTCTATTTTTTATAAATCAATTATATTCTATTTACAGATTTATTATAAATATGATCCAAACAAACCAGTTAAAAGACTAACCGTACCTGGTTGCGAATTTCAATGCCCATTGAAAAAACTTATTAAGCTTACTAAGGCTGTTTTGCCGGATGGTACTTATGAAGAGATGTGTGAACCTAAAAACACGAGTACTTAATTTTTTAAAATTAATTTTATAGTACAGTTCAGTTTTTTCTATAGAGACGGTTTATTGTGATAGTTATACTCATAAATTTAGAAAATAGAATTTATTTATTTATTAGTTTTAATATCTGCACAATTCAAGTATTATTTATCTACAGTGTACAGTTTCCGTAGTAATTGGTAAAGGAATTTGTTTCCTTATTTAGAGGTTCCTTTTTTTTTTAAAGAATGTATGTATAGAATTAAGTAGTGAATAATAAAATTTTACCAAAAAACTTCATTTAATTTTTTTTTATTAAATCAGTTAGATCTTTATAAATATTGTTAAGATGTTATTATCATGTTTAATAGACATGGGCGTAACCAAAAGCATTGTTTAGAGCAATGTTCTACTCTACCTTTCTTAAAGCAAGTTTACTTTCAAAATTAATATTTCATATTGAATAGAGAGCACAAGTGGCAATGCCCAGCCTGTATCTGCAATCTTGGAAAGTTTAATAAAATGTTTTCAATTATTCAATTTAAAAAAATTGTGGTTTGGGCTCGATTTTTGGCTTAAAAATCGAAAAATTAAATTAAATTGAAAAACAAATTAAATTTGTTGAATAAAAGTTAATCATTTGAAGAGTTGATGAGCTGATCAGCTTGCATATTAATTTAATAAATTTATCCTATTCAATATTAGATACAAACTTGTAGTGATTGAATTACATTAGGCCTTTTCTGTTGCAAACATGTCGCAATAGAACAAATAAAATAATCACTACTTCCGGTGGCAACTCTGGACAAATGGAAATTTTGCTAGGTTTATATATGCAAAACACATAATAAAATTTCAACATAAAATTTCGAAAATGAATAATAATTCTTTTTAATTATTGGTAAGAATATTGGTAAGAATATATTTTTACATGATTGTGAATAAAATATACATTTTCATGCCTTTTAACAGTAAAATAATAAATAGAAACAGTAATGTATTTGTTACGAACAATGACGACACGAAAAACGAATAATTAACGAAATCATTCGTTGACAATTAACTGGAAATTTCGTGGGTACCAAAAGTCGTTCACAATAGACGAATTTTTAGTCTTGGCAACCATGCGATTTGAGTTGCTTATTAGTTAGCGATTTCAAAGAAGTGGGAATAAATAAGCTAGCAGTGTTGTTGTTTCATATGTTATTTTTAAAATAAGCCTGTTGTTCTTTTGTGATATGCTTACAAAAGAAATTGCCTATTGCTATAACTGTTTATTGACTGTCAAATTGACAGTGAAAAAGAGATTGAACGATTTTCTGAGCTGGATTGATAATTCTTTGGAGATGAATTCCGTTTCATCTTCGCAATCAGCATCATTTCCAAGGAGGCTTCGAACCGATAGTAATAATGTATTTTTAATAGGAAAATGTGAAAGTGAAATCTTTATAGCAAGGTTGCGTTCAATGAAGCAAGTACTTCAACTCCTCTTCTATAAAATTCATGTTCAACGTCTTGAAAGTTTTAGAAGTGTGATTGACTCCGTACTAACATTTTGGCATAACGCACGTATTCCTATTCTAGCTGTATCTAATCGCAAAAAAAAGTTACAAAAATTGAACGATAAATGGAGATTATTACAACAAAGTAGAAATTTCTGTACGAAAATTAACGAATTAAAATAAAAGAGTTACGTTAAAAGATAGAAAATTTTGTAGTTGATATCACAGCACATACTACTCTTAAAACAATGAAAATCCAAAAATATAAAGATTTCTTAATTTAACAAATATATGGACGATCTATGTACTTGTGTTTAAGGTAT
>NW_024032355.1:0-10706 GCF_002237135.1 Teleopsis dalmanni | reverse complement strand
GAATTCGCATCCCATTTCTATTGTAGCCTTATACAGTTCCCTTCCCTTTGTTGTTGTGATGCGTGTGCCCCAATGAATGTGTTTCGCATTGAAATCTCCACCTATAAAAAACTTAAGTTTGTGTCTTCCTATTAGCTGTTTATATTCCTTTGCTGTAATAGTGTACCTTGTGGGACTGTAAATAGCAGTTATTGACAAAGGCTGATTATTTGTTTTTACTGAGATGGTTGTTGTTTGAAACATTTCAGTACTACATTTGTTTTCTTCATAATGATATATGCTTTTCCGAATAATTACAGCACTTCCTCCTCTCGCACAGTTATCTAGATGTATAGTGTGATATATGAAATAGTTCTTGAATGCTATAAAAGAGTGTGTGGTAAAATGTATATCGGACACAAGGCGAACATCGATTTTTTCCGTGTTAAGTAATATTCCTAGAACTTCTTGGTGTTTTAACAGCCCGTTCGCATTCCATGTTATAATTCTTAAGCAATTTTTCATTTTTTATTTTTTGAATTTTCGTTAAGTTTTTGTTCTAGCTTTGTTCTAGCCTCCTGCTTTGGAATTTTATGGAGGATCTGTGAGAGTACATCTTCATTTTGTTTATTCGTACTAGAAGTTGCTATTGGCTCCATATTGATAACATATGGAGCGTTTTGCTTTTTATTTGTAGTATGTGTGGAAAGTGTTTTTGGTTTGCTAATTGATTCTTTATTTTGTTTCTGGTTACTTATTCGTTTATCTCTAATTTTTCGCAGCTCAATAGCTACAACACACCCTCTGAAGTTCGCAGGATGGTTTTCACCACAGTTGCAACACTTTGCCTGTTCGTTAGCATCTTTTATGCAATTAATAGTAAGGTGATTGCCTTTGCATTTAACACATCTCGATATCCTATTACAATAATTCTTAGTGTGACCAAACCCCTGGCAGCTTTTACACTGTGGTATAAGTTTGGGAGACTTGACAGCTTCTATTTTGACTATTGAGTGCAGAATATGTCTTATTCCGAATATTTTATTGATGTCTTCGTTATGTTCAAACGTTCGAAGAAATATGTCTAATGGTTCTTTTGTTTTTGTTTAAGTTTGTTTTTAGCACTCAATGCTTTGAAGCCCTGTTGCTGCAAATCGCTAACAATACTTTCTTCTTCACATGAATGGTGCAATTTTTTTGCAATGACTCTGATAGGTCGTATCTGTTTATTTTCGTACGAAAACCAGTTGAAGTTTGTAAGGCCCAAATTTTGCGCTGAAATATAGGCCCACAAACTAAACGAATGACCCTGTAAATTACATAGTTAAATAAATATTTTCTTAAACGAACGAGTTTTGATTAGTTTTTTTTTTTGATTAGTGAATTTTGATTTTGTTTTCGAATTTGTTTACTTTTTTCCAAATTCACACACACTTGAAAACAGCTGATAGAGACAGTAAACAAAGCTTAAAAGCTCAAAAACAAATTTACAAAAAAGTGTTGCAAATTGTGAAAAATTGTGTAATTGTGTAATTTAATAACAAACTTATTCTAAATAAATAAAATAAATAAATACGCGAAAGGACGCTTCAAAAGAATTTATTGTTTGATAAATTCTTTAGTAAAATTGAAATTTATACTTTATTATATTATAAATTTATATTATACTCATATTAATAATATATATTTATATTTTTTTTTTTTCAATACTTACTATATTTTTCGTGCCATTTAAAACAGAACTTTAAAGGTTTATAATTAAATAATTAAAAAGTAGAAGCTTCGTTTTCACAACAAATTACTCAGAGACAGTTGGCTGCTCAGCTAACTTCCGTGATACCAACCACGATATGCAAATTAATAGATCACCGCCTTCGCATAGCAGAGGCACAAACCACTCTCCCATATGCTACCCAACAGCAGATGGTAGTTCTGAGAAGCCAATCACGAACCAAACAACAATGCTAAACAACCAAACCCAAAGGCAACGCTCATACTCGGTAAGTGAAACTTCTTGCAAACAATCAAGCTACCAACCGCAAAGTCCAGCAACAACTTCGAAAAATAACACAGCATCAGCGCAACAAAATAATGCAGCGTAACATGTTAACATATTGCCAAATATATTGCAAACAAATAGTAACAGCAAAAAATCCTAATTCACCCAAAGTCCGTGGAATGGATAAATATATTCAAATCATAAAAAGAAAACGTAGCCCGAAACAAGAAAATGCTAACAATGCAATCTCGACAAAAACTCGAAAAATAGAAAATATTTCGACAGCGAATCGTTTTGCCGTTCTAGCCGAAGATGATAAAAATACCAGACCCGCCCCTACCCAGAAACCGCCACCCATATTTCTGCGTGAAAAAAACTCAAACGCTCTAATATACTCCCTAACACAAAGTATTGGCAAAGATTCATTCCATGTTGTGCCTCTTCGTAAAGGAAATGTCGATAAAACAAAAATTTCGATCAACGAAGAAAAACATTACAGAACAGTTGTAAACAACTTCGAAAAGATGGTAAAAATTTTTACACATATCAATTAAAAAGTGCCAAAGGATTAACAGTGGTTATAAGAGGAATAGAACCAGATTTGAACACAGCAGAAATTAAAAAAGCACTTTCAGAAAAAGGATTTAAAACAAAATCTGTATACAACATTAAAAACCGCGATAAAGTTTCGACATCACTATATAGAATAGAGCTTGAACCTGAAGGAAAGAAACTCAAATTGAACGAGGCTTATCCAATTTATTCCCTACAATTCCTACTCCACAGAAAAATATCAGTAGAAGAACCGTACAAGCGTAAAAACCCGGTGCAGTGTACCAATTGTCAGGAATATGGACATTTAGAAGTCCTATTGCATACTCCGCAGTGTTTGTGTTGCATGTGGCGACTTTCACCGCACTAAGGATTGCACATCAAATAAGAAGGACCCAACAACAAAAAAATGCGGAAATTGTGGAGGCAACCACACCGCTAATTATAAAGGATGTGTAGTATACACTATCGAAAAACAAAGAATGTTTCCAGCATTGCGTCCCCGCTCTCAGTCAGTAATCCCACCACAACCTATTCAAACGCGATCTCAGCCAAACGCTCCATCTGACTCCAACAATACGTGTACACAAATATCATATGCAAACGCTGTTAGAGGATTCAATGGCCCAAGCAACGTCCAAAATGAAAACTCTACTAAACCAACTTCAAATATTGAAAACATGATCCAACTGTTTATGAAAAATATGACACAATTTATGAACACCATGCAAAATATGATGCAAGGAATGATTCAAAATCAAAATATCCTATTTTCAATCCTATCCAAACCATGAATGCAATCAAAATATGCTTCTGGTAAGCCAACATAAAAACGAACTTGTATTGTTTTTACAATCACATCAAATTGACGTCATGCTGATCTCAGAAACCCATTTTAACGAGAAAAGCTACTTTAAGATCCTGGTTACAATTTATTTGGATCGGTCGGCCAGTAAATTGGCTTTCCTGCTGAAATGAATTCGCATCCCATTTCTATTGTAGCCTTATACAGTTCCCTTCCCTTTGTTGTTGTGATGCGTGTGCCCCAATGAATGTGTTTCGCATTGAAATCTCCACCTATAAAAAACTTAAGTTTGTGTCTTCCTATTAGCTGTTTATATTCCTTTGCTGTAATAGTGTACCTTGTGGGACTGTAAATAGCAGTTATTGACAAAGGCTGATTATTTGTTTTTACTGAGATGGTTGTTGTTTGAAACATTTCAGTACTACATTTGTTTTCTTCATAATGATATATGCTTTTCCGAATAATTACAGCACTTCCTCCTCTCGCACAGTTATCTAGATGTATAGTGTGATATATGAAATAGTTCTTGAATGCTATAAAAGAGTGTGTGGTAAAATGTATATCGGACACAAGGCGAACATCGATTTTTTCCGTGTTAAGTAATATTCCTAGAACTTCTTGGTGTTTTAACAGCCCGTTCGCATTCCATGTTATAATTCTTAAGCAATTTTTCATTTTTTATTTTTTGAATTTTCGTTAAGTTTTTGTTCTAGCTTTGTTCTAGCCTCCTGCTTTGGAATTTTATGGAGGATCTGTGAGAGTACATCTTCATTTTGTTTATTCGTACTAGAAGTTGCTATTGGCTCCATATTGATAACATATGGAGCGTTTTGCTTTTTATTTGTAGTATGTGTGGAAAGTGTTTTTGGTTTGCTAATTGATTCTTTATTTTGTTTCTGGTTACTTATTCGTTTATCTCTAATTTTTCGCAGCTCAATAGCTACAACACACCCTCTGAAGTTCGCAGGATGGTTTTCACCACAGTTGCAACACTTTGCCTGTTCGTTAGCATCTTTTATGCAATTAATAGTAAGGTGATTGCCTTTGCATTTAACACATCTCGATATCCTATTACAATAATTCTTAGTGTGACCAAACCCCTGGCAGCTTTTACACTGTGGTATAAGTTTGGGAGACTTGACAGCTTCTATTTTGACTATTGAGTGCAGAATATGTCTTATTCCGAATATTTTATTGATGTCTTCGTTATGTTCAAACGTTCGAAGAAATATGTCTAATGGTTCTTTTGTTTTTGTTTAAGTTTGTTTTTAGCACTCAATGCTTTGAAGCCCTGTTGCTGCAAATCGCTAACAATACTTTCTTCTTCACATGAATGGTGCAATTTTTTTGCAATGACTCTGATAGGTCGTATCTGTTTATTTTCGTACGAAAACCAGTTGAAGTTTGTAAGGCCCAAATTTTGCGCTGAAATATAGGCCCACAAACTAAACGAATGACCCTGTAAATTACATAGTTAAATAAATATTTTCTTAAACGAACGAGTTTTGATTAGTTTTTTTTTTTGATTAGTGAATTTTGATTTTGTTTTCGAATTTGTTTACTTTTTTCCAAATTCACACACACTTGAAAACAGCTGATAGAGACAGTAAACAAAGCTTAAAAGCTCAAAAACAAATTTACAAAAAAGTGTTGCAAATTGTGAAAAATTGTGTAATTGTGTAATTTAATAACAAACTTATTCTAAATAAATAAAATAAATAAATACGCGAAAGGACGCTTCAAAAGAATTTATTGTTTGATAAATTCTTTAGTAAAATTGAAATTTATACTTTATTATATTATAAATTTATATTATACTCATATTAATAATATATATTTATATTTTTTTTTTTTCAATACTTACTATATTTTTCGTGCCATTTAAAACAGAACTTTAAAGGTTTATAATTAAATAATTAAAAAGTAGAAGCTTCGTTTTCACAACAAATTACTCAGAGACAGTTGGCTGCTCAGCTAACTTCCGTGATACCAACCACGATATGCAAATTAATAGATCACCGCCTTCGCATAGCAGAGGCACAAACCACTCTCCCATATGCTACCCAACAGCAGATGGTAGTTCTGAGAAGCCAATCACGAACCAAACAACAATGCTAAACAACCAAACCCAAAGGCAACGCTCATACTCGGTAAGTGAAACTTCTTGCAAACAATCAAGCTACCAACCGCAAAGTCCAGCAACAACTTCGAAAAATAACACAGCATCAGCGCAACAAAATAATGCAGCGTAACATGTTAACATATTGCCAAATATATTGCAAACAAATAGTAACAGCAAAAAATCCTAATTCACCCAAAGTCCGTGGAATGGATAAATATATTCAAATCATAAAAAGAAAACGTAGCCCGAAACAAGAAAATGCTAACAATGCAATCTCGACAAAAACTCGAAAAATAGAAAATATTTCGACAGCGAATCGTTTTGCCGTTCTAGCCGAAGATGATAAAAATACCAGACCCGCCCCTACCCAGAAACCGCCACCCATATTTCTGCGTGAAAAAAACTCAAACGCTCTAATATACTCCCTAACACAAAGTATTGGCAAAGATTCATTCCATGTTGTGCCTCTTCGTAAAGGAAATGTCGATAAAACAAAAATTTCGATCAACGAAGAAAAACATTACAGAACAGTTGTAAACAACTTCGAAAAGATGGTAAAAATTTTTACACATATCAATTAAAAAGTGCCAAAGGATTAACAGTGGTTATAAGAGGAATAGAACCAGATTTGAACACAGCAGAAATTAAAAAAGCACTTTCAGAAAAAGGATTTAAAACAAAATCTGTATACAACATTAAAAACCGCGATAAAGTTTCGACATCACTATATAGAATAGAGCTTGAACCTGAAGGAAAGAAACTCAAATTGAACGCGGCTTATCCAATTTATTCCCTACAATTCCTACTCCACAGAAAAATATCAGTAGAAGAACCGTACAAGCGTAAAAACCCGGTGCAGTGTACTAATTGTCAGGAATATGGACATTTAGAAGTCCTATTGCATACTCCGCAGTGTTTGTGTTCCATGTAGCGACTTTCACCGCACTAAGGATTGCACATCAAATAAGAAGGACCCAACAACAAAAAAATGTGGAAATTGTGGAGGCAACCACACCGCTAATTATAAAGGATGTGTAGTATACACTACCGAAAAACAAAGAATGTTTCCAGCATTGCGTCCCCGCTCTCAGTCAGTAATCCCACCACAACCTATTCAAACGCGATCTCAGCCAAACGCTCCATCTGACTCCAACAATACGTGTACACAAATATCATATGCAAACGCTGTTAGAGGATTCAATGGCCCAAGCAACGTCCAAAATGAAAACTCTACTAAACCAACTTCAAATATTGAAAACATGATCCAACTGTTTATGAAAAATATGACACAATTTATGAACACCATGCAAAATATGATGCAAGGAATGATTCAAAATCAAAATATCCTATTTTCAATCCTATCCAAACCATGAATGCAATCAAAATATGCTTCTGGTAAGCCAACATAAAAACGAACTTGTATTGTTTTTACAATCACATCAAATTGACGTCATGCTGATCTCAGAAACCCATTTTAACGAGAAAAGCTACTTTAAGATCCTGGTTACAATTTATTTGGATCGGTCGGCCAGTAAATTGGCTTTCCTGCTGAAATGAATTCGCATCCCATTTCTATTGTAGCCTTATACAGTTCCCTTCCCTTTGTTGTTGTGATGCGTGTGCCCCAATGAATGTGTTTCGCATTGAAATCTCCACCTATAAAAAACTTAAGTTTGTGTCTTCCTATTAGCTGTTTATATTCCTTTGCTGTAATAGTGTACCTTGTGGGACTGTAAATAGCAGTTATTGACAAAGGCTGATTATTTGTTTTTACTGAGATGGTTGTTGTTTGAAACATTTCAGTACTACATTTGTTTTCTTCATAATGATATATGCTTTTCCGAATAATTACAGCACTTCCTCCTCTCGCACAGTTATCTAGATGTATAGTGTGATATATGAAATAATTCTTGAATGCTATAAAAGAGTGTGTGGTAAAATGTATATCGGACACAAGGCAAACATCGATTTGTTCCGTGTTAAGTAATATTCCTAGAACTTCTTGGTGTTTTAACAGCCCGTTCGCATTCCATGTTATAATTCTTAAGCAATTTTTCATTTTTTATTTTTTGAATTTTCGTTAAGTTTTTGTTCTAGCTTTGTTAGTCGGAATTGTATTGCGTTGGCTACTACCTCCTGCTTTGGAAGTTTATGGAGGATGTGTGAGAGTACATCTTCATTTTGTTTATTCGTACTAGAAGTTGCTATTGGCTCCATATTGATCGCATATGGAGCGTTTTGCTTTTTATTTGTAGTATGTGTGGAAAGTGTTTTTGGTTTGCTAATTGATTCTTTATTTTGTTTCTGGTTACTTATTCGTTTATCTCTAATTTTTCGCAGCTCAATAGCTACAACACACCCTCTGAAGTTCGCAGGATGGTTTTCACCACAGTTGCAACACTTTGCCTGTTCGTTAGCATCTTTTATGCAATTAATAGTAAGGTAATTGCCTTTGCATTTAACACATCTCGGTATCCTATTACAATAATTCTTAGTGTGACCAAACCCCTGGCAGCTTTTACACTGTGGTATAAGTTTGGGAGACTTGACAGCTTCTATTTTGACTATTGAGTGCAGAATATGTCTTATTCCGAATATTTTATTGATGTCTTCGTTATGTTCAAACGTTCGAAGAAATATGTCTAATGGTTCTTTTGTTTTCTGTTTAAGTTTGTTTTTAGCACTCAATGCTTTGAAGACCTGTTGCTGCAAATCGCTAACAATACTTTCTTCTTCACATGAATGGTGCAATTTTTTTGCAATGACTCTGATGGGTCGTATCTGCTTATTTTCGTACGAAAACCAGTTGAAGTTTGTAAGGCCCAAATTTTGCGCTAAAATATAGGCCCACAAACTAAACGAATGACCCTGTAAATTACATAGTTAAATAAATATTTTCTTAAACGAACGACCCTGTAAACTAAAATAGAGTTTTGATTAGTTTTTTTGCCGGTAATAAAGTTAGTTAATTTTGTTGTAGCTATTTCTCTTGTTTGTTTGCATAAACAAATTTAAGAAATATTTTGTGCACGCATTTTTAGTGAAACAATTTTTAGTTAAACAATATTAATAAAAAATAATAGTGCCCGATAAAATAAAATATTATTATATTTATTTCTTTTTTCGAAAAAAGTAAATTTTGATTTTGTTTTCGAATTTGTTTACTTTTTTCCAAATTCACACACACTTGAAAACAGCTGATAGAGACAGCAAACAAAGCTTAAAAGCTCAAAAACAAATTTACAAAAAAGTGTTGGAAACGGGTAGAATAACGAAACAAATTACAAATCGCAAATTTGAAAAATTGTGTAATTGTGTAATTTAATAACAAACTTATTCTAAATAAATAAAATAAATAAATACGCGAAAGGACGCTTCAAAAAAATTTATTGTTTGATAAATTCTTTAGTAAAATTGAAATTTATACTTTATTATATTATAAATTTATATTATACTTATATTAATAATATATATTTATATTTTTTTTTTTCAATACATACTATATTTTTCGTGCCATTTAAAACAGAACTTTAAAGGTTTATAATTAAATAATTAAAAAGTAGAAGCTTCGTTTTCACAACAAATTACTCAGAGACAGTTGGCTGCTCAGCTAACTTCCGTGATACCAACCACGATATGCAAATTAATAGATCACCGCCTTCGCATAGCAGAGGCACAAACCACTCTCCCATATGCTACCCAACAGCAGATGGTAGTTCTGAGAAGCCAATCACGAACCAAACAACAATGCTAAACAACCAAACCCAAAGGCAACGCTCATACTCGGTAAGTGAAACTTCTTGCAAACAATCAAGCTACCAACCGCAAAGTCCAGCAACAACTTCGAAAAATAACACAGCATCAGCGCAACAAAATAATGCAGCGTAACATGTTAACATATTGCCAAATATATTGCAAACAAATAGTAACAGCAAAAAATCCTAATTCACCCAAAGTCCGTGGAATGGATAAATATATTCAAATCATAAAAAGAAAACGTAGCCCGAAACAAGAAAATGCTAACAATGCAATCTCGACAAAAACTCGAAAAATAGAAAATATTTCGACAGCGAATCGTTTTGCCGTTCTAGCCGAAGATGATAAAAATACCAGACCCGCCCCTACCCAGAAACCGCCACCCATATTTCTGCGTGAAAAAAACTCAAACTCTCTAATATACTCCCTAACACAAAGTATTGGCAAAGATTCATTCCATGTTGTGCCTCTTCGTAAAGGAAATGTCGATAAAACAAAAATTTCGATCAACGAAGAAAAACATTACAGAACAGTTGTAAACAACTTCGAAAAGATGGTAAAAATTTTTACACATATCAATTAAAAAGTGCCAAAGGATTAACAGTGGTTATAAGAGGAATAGAACCAGATTTGAACACAGCAGAAATTAAAAAAGCACTTTCAGAAAAAGGATTTAAAACAAAATCTGTATACAACATTAAAAACCGCGATAAAGTTTCGACATCACTATATAGAATAGAGCTTGAACCTGAAGGAAAGAAACTCAAATTGAACGAAGCTCATCCAATTTATTCCCTACAATTCCTACTCCACAGAAAAATATCAGTAGAAGAACCGTACAAGCGTAAAAACCCGGTGCAGTGTACCAATTGTCAGGAATATGGACATTTAGAAGTCCTATTGCATACTCCGCAGTGTTTGTGTTGCATGTGGCGACTTTCACCGCACTAAGGATTGCACATCAAATAAGAAGGACCCAACAACAAAAAAATGTGGAAATTGTGGAGGCAACCACACCGCTAATTATAAAGGATGTGTAGTATACACTACCGAAAAATAAAGAATGTTTCCAGCATTGCGTCCCCGCTCTCAGTCTGTAATCCAACCACAACCTATTTAAACGCGATCTCAGCCAAATGCTCCATCTGACTCCAACAATACGTGTACACAAATATCATATGCAAACGCTGTTAGAGGATTCAATGGCCCAAGCAACGTCCAAAATGAAAACTCTACTAAACCAACTTCAAATATTGAAAACATGATCCAACTGTTTATGGAAAATATGACACAATTTATGAACACCATGCAAAATATGATGCAGGGAATGATTCAAAATCAAAATATCCTACATTCAATCCTATCCAAACCATGAATGCAATCAAAATTTGCTTCTGATAAGCCAACATAAAAACGAACTTGTTTTGTTTTTACAATCACATCAAATTGACGTCATGCTTATCTCAGAAACCCATTTTAACGAGAAAAGCCAC
>NW_024032354.1:0-10710 GCF_002237135.1 Teleopsis dalmanni | reverse complement strand
AAGTGCGTATTCCTGACGTGTAGGAGCAGTTACTTCTCTGTTTGATTTTGATGTTGATGCTCCGATTAAAGAGCCAGGGAAGTGTGTTTGCAACAGAAACTCAAGGGTATCTTCACGACCAGTGGTGAAGGATCCATCGGGTTTTTTTAAAAGGCCTACTTCGTTATTTTTGACCTTAGTTAATGCCTTGTGTAGTCTGGCAGCCTCGGGCAGCTTCTCAATACTTTCACAGTGGCTTCGCCAGCTAGTCCGTTTGGACTGTCTGATTGATTTATTGTAGTCTGTGAGTGCAATTTTATATTCTTCCCACCTACCTGAGCGTTTTGCTCTATTGAATAAGCTCCTTACTAATTTCCGCTTATTAGCTAGTTGCGAGTTCCACCAAGGAACCTTACCCAAAATTGTGGCATTGCCTGCAACCGTGCTGTTATGAAAGGAGGTTAGTAATACCTCACCTAAGTGGTTAGCGGCTATCTCTAACTCTTCTACAGTTTGTAAAGGCCTAGCTATGGAAAAGTTTGCGGAACACACTAAGTCCCTGTACCTATGCCAGTCGGTTTTTCTGGGTCGGTAAACTTTTTCTTGCTGTGCGGATATACCGGGAATTTCAAACCTAATATGTTGATGGTCAGAGAGGGACACTTCGTCCGACACATGCCAATTCCATATAGATTCCTCAATACCTCTGGTGCATAGAGTGAGATCTAGTACCTCTTCTCTAATTGCGTTAATAAATGTGGGTTTATTACCTTTGTTAGCTATATTCAAACCTGCTGATATGATATATTCTAATAGGTACTCACCCCTTTTGTTAATATCGCTGCTCCCCCACACCGTATGGTGAGCATTTGCATCGCAGCCCAAGATTAGCTGCCGACCAGTGGACCTGCAGAAGCTAATCAGCTGCTGGACTTCCGTTGGTGGAACTGCATTTTCATCACCTGGGAAGTAGGCAGAGGCCACGACAATGTCTGTCACCCCTCCTAATGTTGGAACTTCGACAAGGACCGCTGCTAGGTCTCTAGAAATAAAGTTATTTAACGGAAGATGTTTTACGTCTCCACCGATTAAGATAGCTGCACGCGGCACTGCTATCGATCGGTCATAAACCAGCTTACCTGATTTAGAGTTAAGACCCCGAATGTGGCCACCGAACACCCACGGCTCTTGAATAAGTCCTAGAGCAATGTTGTTGGTTTGGGCAATTCTGCACAGGGTGGCTGATGCTCCTTTTGCATGGTGCAGATTTGCCTGGAGCACTTTTAAAGTGCTCATTAGGTCTCGTTAAGAGACTTACGGACGAGACTTTCACGTTTGTCTCGTCGAGAACCCTTGTTTCTGGCACACTTTGATTGCTCCAGTAAACATTTACTGAGTAAGGGTGGTTTAAAGATAGCGGTCCTAGGTTTACCTGCTACCGTAATCGGGCCCGTGGAGGGCATTGTGGACTTATTTCCTGAGGTGGGAATCTGAACAGCACGCCCACTAGCAGTGCCAACCGCCTTGCTAGTAGATGGACGTGCGTCTAGTTCCTCATCCACAGGAATAGTCACCGTTGGGCAACTGTCCGTAAGGGATGTTGCCGGAGTCGAGGATGACTGGGTGGTTTTGTCATCCTTAACCACCTTTGAAGCTTTATCCATGGGTTGAGAAAGAGCGGGGGTGGTACCCTTAAGCATCAGTCTCAGGTGACCGAACCGGTATGCAATCCTACCTTTTAGTTCGGACAGCGACCTCATGGATTCGTCATCAATGACGAAAACAAGATGCAGCATCTGATCCTGCGTCAGTCTGCGTATCACTTTCCACCGTTTGGTGGAGAATTTGTTTTGAGAACCAATGGTAGCCAAAACTTTTTCGTTTGACAAAGTCAAACTTTGGGGAAAATAGCCACGAACTACATGAGTTCGTGGGAAATCCTTTTCCTCAACCACGTTAATGGCGAGCCCGCATTTGGCCCCTATGTGACCAGAAAATCGCTTGACCCACTCTGCGGTTTTGGCATCACTGCAGATGATAAGTAGCCACCCCGTTCTGGGCAAACACCCTTCGAACTCCGGCTGCATATTTTCACATTGGTGCTCTATGGCAACATCAATAATCGCCTCCTGGAGACGTGTTATTTGCTCTGTAGAGAGCGAAGTGCCAGCTGGATCAGCCGACGTGAAGCCTAAACGTACGCCTTTAACAGCTAGGCTGTACGATGGCTTGGCAAGTCCCACATGGCCTACCTTAGGTTTTTTAACGGACATGAGTTCGTGGGAAATCCTTTTCCTCAACCACGTTAATGGCGAGCCCGCATTTGGCCCCTATGTGACCAGAAAATCGCTTGACCCACTCTGCGGTTTTGGCATCACTGCAGATGATAAGTAGCCACCCCGTTCTGGGCAAACACCCTTCGAACTCCGGCTGCATATTTTCACATTGGTGCTCTATGGCAACATCAATAATCGCCTCCTGGAGACGTGTTATTTGCTCTGTAGAGAGCGAAGTGCCAGCTGGATCAGCCGACGTGAAGCCTAAACGTACGCCTTTAACAGCTAGGCTGTACGATGGCTTGGCAAGTCCCACATGGCCTACCTTAGTTTTTTTAACGGTGGTCAAACCGGGAGATTGTTCCTCCGATCTGCCCCGCTTAATCGCAGTTGAAGACTGCGTGGCGATTTTTAGAGCTTCTGCTCTGCTAAGACCTGATGCCATAGCCGCCTTGAACCTTCTTTTCTCACTTCTTTTGAGGTGAGTGAATTTAGGAGACTCCAAAGTGAGGTTACCAACTTTGGAGCCAACGACAGTTAGACCGGACTTCTGAGAGACCACACTGTCGTTGTCGGACTCGCAAGAATCAGCAGCTTCGGAATTTGAAGACAATACTTCAATTATTTCCTGCCGTCTTGAGGTCGCGACGAAGATTGACCTGGTACGATCACCGTTTCCGCGAGCGGAGAAAAAGACGGTGGCCCATCCGGATCCATCTTGATGCACACAGTAGCGCTGTCAAGATGGGTGGTGGCTTCCAGCCCAGTGGCCGGCACGTACACGGGTGAGTGTTCCGTAAAGGAATCATTTGGAGATGCCGTTAGAGTGACATCAAGCTCATCAATGTTATTTGAATTTTTATCCATGAAAAATTAGTTTAATGTTCGGGAAGAGAGGTCACCCACGACATAGCCCGTTTATCGTGGGAAGTCTAATTTAAACTGGAGGTCGACAGGTATCCAGAGTTCGCATATTAAGGACCAACTATCCATGGCCATTCATCCCTCGGCATATGCTGTTCCACCTTGGATTTGAGCTTTAATTTAAGACGCTTTTGCTTGCGTCCGCCCGATTACAATTAGCCAGCATCCATAGTTGAGACATGACCATACTATGGATCTGTTTCTAGCCGCCCCCACGTAGAGGATGTAATCACACTACCGACAGTATACAACAGTTACGGCACATACACAAAGTACGTGTTTATCCCCCTGTGTATCTGACGGCGGACGGCCTTCTGTCCGCCGTCATACCAAGTATCATACCAAGTAACGGCCCTGCTGTTACTTGGTATGACTTTGCGCCTCTGTCTGTGTAATACAAAAGCACTCTCTCTTTAAAATAGTCAACGATTAATTCTACTAGGTACTTTGGAACGTCTTTCCCTTGAAGTGCTGCTAGAACAGTGTCCCAGTCCGCTGAGTTAAATGCGTTTTTAACGTCTAATGTAATGATGACACAGTATTCTTTGCCTCCTTCGAGCCAACGGTCTCCTTTAATGGCATTTTTCGCTATGGCTATGACTGCTTCCACGGCCTCTATTGTGGAGCGTGCCTTCCGAAAACCAAATTGTCTATCTGATAAACCATTGCCATTCAAGGCTTCTTCTAGTCTTCGGCTAATTATCTTTTCCAAAAGTTTACCGGCCGTATCAATCATACATAGCGGGCGGTAGCCTGATGCATCTTGTACGTTATTGCCCTTTGGTATAAGCACCAACCTTTGTATTTTCCATATCTGGGGGAATGTTCTCTCCTTTATACATGCGTTGAACACTTCCCTGAATGAATCAACGTTGATTTCTGTGGCCATCTTTAGTGCCAGATTTGGTATTCCATCTACTCCAGGTGCTTTGGTTAGTTTCAAACCTTTGCATACTACTTCCAATTCTTGCCTGCTAACCTCAGGTATTTTATTCTGTGGCTCACTATCTTGTACTGTATAGGTTATATCAGCTCTCTGCGGGAAGAGACCTTCAACTATTGCTTGTAGCTTAGCTGCGTCTGTTGTAACTGGTGGACGGTAGCTATATAATTTTTTCATAACGACTTTATATCCTAGTCCCCAGGGGTTATTATCGACCTCCTCACACATTTCCTTGAAGCATCTTGCCTTGCTATTCGATATCGCCTTTTTTAGTTCAGTTCTCGATGTTTTATAGGCTTCTTGGTGCGCTATAAAATTTTCGCGACCCCTTGCTCTTTGACATAGTCGTCGCGCGTGTTTGCATTTTCTTTTCAGTTCGGAAATTTGGTCAGTCCACCAATACACATGTTGTCTGCCATTCCGCCGGCCTTTCTTTGCCATAGATGCGTTACATGAATTTGTTATGCAGCGCATCAGTTGTATTGCTTTATCATTCGCACTGCCAGTTAGGTGGATGTCGTCCATTGAGAGCTTAAAAGCTTCTTTGTCCAAAGTTAACTCCTTCCATAGCGGATTTGGAGTGGCTACCGCAGGAATGGTTCTTGCTGAGCGGTCATGTATTTCGAATATGATAGCTTGGTGGTCACTATGTGTGTAGATATCTGACACTTGCCACTCAGTTGAATTAGCTAGTGGATCGCTGATAAATGTCAAATCAATCTTAGAGCTTCTACCGTTCCTTGTGAATGTATCCTTTTGGCCGCAGTTCAGTAATACTACATCCAGGGTGGCCAATGCTTCTAGTAGGCACTCTCCCCTGGGGTTTGTCAATGTTGAGCCCCATTCAATGGCCCAGGCATTGAAGTCACCGGCAATCACTATCGGCTTCATATTTTTAGCGTCGCTAACAATATTGTCCAGTCTTTGTTTGTATTCTTCGATTGATAGACTGGGGGGTAAATAACAGCTGAAAAACGTTATTCCATTCACTGTACTTTTTACGTATGCTTCCCCTCCGTCGAAGACCTTCTCTAGTGGGAATTTACCACACGTCCATATCGATGCCTTGTTGCACTTGCTGGTTGCCCAGCAGTGATTGTCTAGTGTACTATAATGTTCGCTCATTATAGCTAGATCTATTTTTAATTCGCGTACAGTCTGCTTTAACAGATCCTGTGCCGCTTCACAGTGGTTTAAGTTCAGCTGTAAAACTTTCATCTTTTTTTATTTAGTATCCTCCGGCGGGCAGTCAAGTAGTGGGGACATTTAGGTCCTCCCGTAATATGGTTAGCGTCAATATTTGTGTCAGTTCTACAAAGTAGGCAGTGAGGGGCACCTTGACACGCTTTAGCAAGGTGGTCCTCTCCACCACACTTGTAGCAGTGTTTTGACCAGTCTTTGGAGCTCTGACAGTTCCTTGCCACATGTCCAAAATCGAAGCATTTGTAACATCTCCTGGGTGTAACTTTTTGGAGTAATCGGCACACGGTCCATCCAACTCGTAGTTTGCCCACCTCCTCAGCTTTACCGGCCTGCTTCTTTGGTATTACAATTATAGCCGTTCTGGTACCTCCGGGGGCATTTCTTATTGTTTTGATCGCCGAGGGATGTATTTCGCCTATTTGGTTTTTCCATGCCTCAATTATTTCCTCTTCTGTGGTTATTTCGTCCAGGTATCGTAGTTCAAAGGTAGCTTCCTCCGTTAGCGTTTTGACCTCTATTTCCTCAGGTAGTATACTTTTGATGTGGTCTTGGTGGACACTTGTTATTGTTTCTGCTGATCTTTTGAATTCAAGCAGAAGTTCCCCTTTTTGTGTTTTCCTGATAGAGTGAACATCATTACCGACTGCTTTAAGCTCTGGAGCTCCTTTTACTTTCCGGAGTATGTCCGCAAAGGAAAGTTTCTCAGACGGTTTAATGATCACTACATCCGGTCGAGGTGGTTTCACGCGTTTTTTTGTTTGTACAACCCAAGCGTGTCGTTTGTTGTCTTCAATTGGTGCTTGAGGTACATCAGCGTTGCCGTTCGTCCCGGCCACCGTTTCTAAGTTGCTTTCCAATGCTTTCCTTGGCTCCTTAGACTTAGTATTATTTGCCCCCACGGGTCGATTTGTTTTCGTCTTCTTAGGCGGTGTCTTCCTACTTTTTTCGATTTCTTCTCCTAACCGTTTGGATATAACTGGTGTTTGCTGCGGCTGAATTGTTTGGGTACCTCTATCGTTGGTTTTAGCAGTGATAGTTTTATTTGGTGTCTCTTCGGCAGTTCTTTTATAGAGCGATGATATCAATGCAACAAGATCACGCATTGCTTGGTGGATGGACCTTCTTCCTCCACCCATCATCTCATTTAGCTCGGATATTTTGTCCCCGAGTTTAATGAACGCTTCCCTTTTCACTTTTGGAGCACTGTTCCCATTAAGCTCCGGAGGGGATGAGCGAGCTCTCTCGTTATTTTGCCTCTCTTGTGATAGCACAGGTGAGTGTGTTAGTCTCGGCGCCCTCATGAAGGGGTTTTGGCTGGGACTGACTATCCGTGACTCCTTTGCACTTTCGGTGCCGGCTGGAGTATTAACGCCAGAGTGTATTGGTGTTTTTGTGTTTGTGAACATTTTTCTTTGCAATTGGGTCCCAACTTAAAGCCGTTATCTTGGTTTCGTTGTGTAGTTACCCTTATTGTGGTTCCATGATTATCTTTGCAATGCAGGGAGGTCATGCGAGGGTTGACACATAGCCTTATGAGCGCATGTGTTCAGAGCCAAACCGGGAGCTAAGCAGAAGATATTCTTAACTGCCCTACACCCCAACTTAACAGGACGAATCCAAGATCGTTCTTTAAGGCTTGCCAGGTTTTAACGGGACGGAGGCAGATGAAGCATTAGCCTGAAAGCCGTCTGGACCAGATTTCACTCTAGCCCATATTGGTAACAGAATACATCATCCACCAGCCCAAGTCATCATATCCCATCGTTTGCTCCAGTATACCATAATCAGAATCTTACTGGTATCGATCCTGATGCCTTTTCTTATAGGCTTTCTCCATTATCAGCTCATCATGTCCAATCGTTTGCTATTGTCCAGTATGCCGTAATCAGAATCTTACTGGTATCGATCCTGATGCCTTTTCTTATAGGCTTCCTCCATTATCATTTCTCGTATGTGAATTGTGATGCGACAGTCGTCCCTAACATGATATACAGACGCTGCGCATTTCCGACTCCCTCGTTGGCGCATCAATTGCTCTCACATTGGAAGCAGACATTGTGCGCTTACGTGTCCCTCGATGCTATCCCGGGATGGTGGACGCTTAGTTAGAGCCGGCGTCTACTCGGCTCAGCTTAGGGGCTTCTCAGGGTTTCTGTGACCTTTTAAGCCACACCCTCCGACGCCTAGCTGGATTTTAGTCGCCTCTTACGACAGGCATGCCTTACCGCGGGAATATTCTAACCCCTATCCCGCAGGGTGTGCACAGCACAAATGTGTGTGCACGAATCTGTGTGCACAATCATTGCTTTGTGCGATGTGAAATTTGAAATCGCACAACAAATTTGAGTGCGTGCATTTTTTTCTTAACACCACAAATGTGCGTGTGCATATTTTAAAAATAATTTCCACTCGAACAGTGCAGTGTGCGATTTTGTGCACCACATTCCGAACTCTGGTTTTTACAATCGAATAAAAAGAATGTTAATTAAATATTGGTAAGAAAAAGCATAAAATATATAACCATTCAAAAGGCAAAGATTTTTAATAAATATAATTAAAACGATATTAAAATAGTTATTTAAAATTAGAAATGATTATTTATCCTCAAACTTATATTCTTTGCAAATAATAGGCAAGATGTTTTCATGACTTGCATATATACATTTTTGGCTACATAAATAAAACAACTTATTTAAATTTTTTTTTTTTCAATTTATAAAAATTGCACAGCTTTTTATTTTTAATAACAAACGTTTTAAAAATATCCGACATTTTACATTAATAGAAAAATAAAAGGCTATTTAACAAAACCTACATTATTACTTTAAATTACTGTTTGCTTTTAGTTTTTTATATAATAATAATGCTTAATTCTAATTATTACACAATTGCTATCAACAAATGTTTTATAAAAAATTATTGTATAATGTTTTTATATGGTATATTTTATATACATGCAATAAATTTTAAAACTAGTAAAAAAATAATCCGCATTAGGATTGCGGATTATATATTTACATATGTATATATAAATATATTTCATTACACATATATATTTATTATAACAATTTTCTTTTAAATTTCCATAATTTTTGTTTGCATGTTTTTATAATTGCTGTTAATGGTCATCATCTTCATAATTCGACTCATCATCGTCTTCATCGTCGTTATCGTTTGAGTCAGACGAATCTGAATCATTGTGGGTATTATAGATTGTTTGCGAGGGAGACGATTGCGATGCAAGACGAATATTGTTAAGTTGATCGTTATGTATCGTTTCAGCGTCATGGTGCTCATAACGCGTACTTTGTTGTTGAAACTGTGAGTGGTATTGATGAGATAGTTTTTCTAAAACTTTTCACCACTATCCGGTTACAAAATATTCCTCTTATGTATCTGCTTTGGTTTTGTTTTATTTTCTTTTGCAAGCAAAAGTGTATGAACTTATAAAAAGCTCATCTTTCACTTTTACGCAAAACTAGCATTTGTCTTTTACATATTCTGGTTTGGTTATTCCTGCTTGATAACACCTCGTTCTCTCAGTAGTTTGAACTTGGTGCAGCTTTCACTGGAATTCGCCTGGCTTGCACTGATCAAAACAACACAAAAACAAGACGAAAGCAGATGCAAAAGCTTTTACTTATTTTCGGTTTATCAACGTGCGAGCAATGCACGTTGTGAATTTATTTGTTTACAAAGATATGATGTGATGTTTTTGTGTTAAATTATTTAAGTGTTTTTCATTTTAATTTTTGTTTAATTTTAAAGTTTTAATTTTTCTTTTAAAAAAAATTATTGTAATAAATAAGTGTAATAAATTACATATACAATTAATGTATTGAAGTATGTCGAAAACAAGAATGAACTTGGCAGCCGAGGTGTGATCCCAAATGTAGAGATGCGGCAGTGCAAGTCCATAAGTTGGTAAGCCGAAAATTCAGACGCTTTCAGGTTTGATAACGAGCCATGTCAGAACTACAATACATTTGAAGCTATACTTTTCTGCCTTAATTGGACAGACAACGAGTGAAGAGAGAGATCAGCGACGAGGTGATACAAGTTCAATAGGAATCGTCTGGAATTCCGAGGGGTGATGTCTGTGACATGGGTTTATTTTGCTTCGTTTGTCTCCTCGTTATTAATTTGTTACTTTTCCCACAGGCCTACATAACAGGCTCGACGGTGTCGATGTTGCCTGCAATATGGAGCTTCGTTGTAAAAAAATTCAAATGTAGGCTATCAGTTTCCTTAGTTTATTCTGTTTGTGTTTCTTTGCCCCACGTGTGGCTTCGACCCACTTCCTATACTTGAGTCTCATGCTCTACCGACTAAACATATCTTTGGCGTGAAATACTCCAAGTCTTGTCCCTTGCATGTTACCCAATTCATATAGTGCATTACCTACAGTTTTTAATACTATGCATTTAATATTTTTCTGTCCAAGCTTGGCGTTAAAATCAGCTGTTTTCTTACTCTGTCGAAAGTTTCGGCGATATACTGTTTGCCCTACTTTAAACTCTACTGGTTTTTTCCTTGTATTATATACTTTCTCTGCTTGTGTATGTGCGACTTTTAAGTGTTCTATTATCTTATTTCGTATTACCTGTTGTTTGTCTGTCTGATGAAAAACCCTAAACTCTCCTGTTCTAATTGTATCTAGTTTTCTACTGATGGAAAAAGATTTTCCGTGTTGTGACATGTGAGAACCGAATACCGCGAAATATGGTTCTAATTGAATCGCGTTATAAGTTACACTCCTTAATGCAAAAGACACATCACTCACATGTTGATCCCAGTTTTTGTGATTTTCCCCAATATATGCTCTTATCATCTGCAGCACTGAGCGGTTTACTCGTTCCGCAGCATTTGCTTCAGGTGAGTAAAAAGCTGTTCTGACATGATTCACTCCATATTTGGTTAGAAGATTTTTAAAAATTTCGGATATAAATTGTTTACCATTATCAGAGTGTATATGTTCTGGTACCCCAAACATTTGGAAAATGTCTCTTTCAAGGTATTTTGTTACATTCATCGCTGCTGCAGCTCTCATTGGCTTTAGGAAAACAAATTTGAAAAAATGATCCATACATACAAAAATTACCGTGTTACCTTCTTCAGTTCGGGGATAAGGTCCCATGAAATCTATATACAAACGTTGAAACGGCTTCTCTGTGATGACCTGAGTCTTATCATTTTATTTGAAGCTTTTGACAGGTTACATACATCACATCCCTTTATCCAGTTTTGAACATCGTTTACCATACCTGGCTAGAAGTATTTTACTCGTATTTTACACAGAGTCGTTTGCATACCTACATGTCCAGATAAAGGGGACTCGTCTATCCGTTCTATCAATCCTTGGCGTAGGTCCGTGTGTACCCACAA
>NW_024032353.1:0-10718 GCF_002237135.1 Teleopsis dalmanni | reverse complement strand
ATGATTAGAGCTCTTAATTCTATGATTAGAGCTCTTAATTCTAATTTGGCAATTTTGATCAGATTCTTTCTCATTCCACAAATTTTAAATAGAATTATTGTGCAAGAAAATTAGGTTTTCCTTGGAGAAATTGTCTAAAACTAATCGAACTCTTAAATGGAACTATGGTATAAAAAACTATGTTTTTCTTGGAGAAAGTGTCTAAAACTAGTCGAGACCCAATTTGAGGTTGTCAATTAAACTTGCGATATATGTGGATTAAAGTTTATATACCACTTATTGATCAATACAGCTCAGATTAAGGCCTAACAACTGCAGCAAGCAAAGTGAGTTAATAAAACGCGCTACAGAAAGGAACTTGCTGGAAGTAGAGTGAGATTTCAGAACCCGATGAAACCTAGAAGAATAAATAGAACGAAAACACAGGCAGTTATCAGTGTTCACATTGCATTCACCTTCGATGGGTTACAGGTAGATGTGTTTGGGCTAAAAAGCCCTTCATCATTTGTGTTATTGATCCGAATGATATGTTATGACTTCATAAATATTTTAAATCTAAATATATATAGATAAAGTAGCTAACTGTCGGGACTTGTAAATAAAGTAGCTAAAATTTATATAGATAAAGTAGCTAACTGTCGGGACTTGTAAATAAAGTTCAGGCAACCTTTTTTTTAAGTTTGTTTGCTGTTTTGCTACTATTAAAACTCTCGAAATTATGTTTCGAAGATAGATTAGGAATTTTTAATTCTTTTTAGTTCTATTCTTTAATATATAAGATTTTGAGATCTTTATATTTGGATACAAGTTATCGACTTAAAGTTCGAAAATCTCAATTATCACTAGAAGCTATTATAAAGTTGTAGTTATATAAATAGTTTGAGGTCAATCGTAGTTGAGCTTCTCATTTGGCAGTTATTTCAAGATATTTCAGTATTAATAGAATCGATTTTATTAACCACAAGTTAATGCTAAGGCAATGGAGTATGTGGTAATAGTCATCAATTTGAAATTATAATAATATAATATACATGAATGTAGTCAAAAGCTAAATTAGCAGCGTTTATATACTTATACGAACGAAGCAGTTTGTTTTTAGTATGAACTATTCAGTTCCCTTAAGGAAGTCAGGAAGCTGATACCTACTAAAACTACTAATATATTTAGAACAAATTTTTATTTTTTATCCAACCGAAACCATTTACTTTATAAATTGTTTTAAAATCAATAAAAGACTAATAGAATGAAAAATAGCTAATTTTCTGCATCAAGCTCTATCTAGCTATACCTACAATAAGTATAATAAATTTTGAAGCATTTGTGTATCGGTATTTTTGTATTATGCACTATGTTTATTTATAGCTTTAACTTTGTCAAGAGAATAATAATGATAAAATTAGCACTAGTTTTATATCAACATAATATTATTATTTCTCAAAAAACTCTACTGAGCCAGAGAGCCAGAGGACGGATGGAAATTGCATTTATTTGAAATCGAAATGTCAGAAGCAATCCAGAAGTTTTTTTTTTTGCAGCAAGGAGGAGTGGAGTGCCTACGCACTGATTACAATCCGGCGCCCCGGAAGGTGAGTGCCCGACTCGCACGGGTTAAACCACTCCACCTCATTTCTAGATACCACACAAGTTTTAATTTTAAAATTTTGATCCAGAGCGGAGACACAGGCAATTAGTGTTATTTTTTACTGCAAACCATATTGACATATCCTTTCGTTACTGTAAACCAATGAAACTTCCAACAGATATTCTGTCAATTTTTTGTAAGAAAAAAAAACATTTCACAAAAATACGAATCAATAGGTGTATGTAACGGTATTTTAACAGAGTATGTTTTTGAACAATGCCAGAGTTTTGTTCAAAATTTACATATTTTTAAGTGTAAAAGGTGTTATCCTGCGGTTATCTAGCCACAGACAAAGTTAATTGAATTTTGCAAATAACTGCAATTTCAGATAGTAGAATTTTTTCCAATTGTTTTTAACATTCTACATACAAAAATGAACCTAGGAGGTACAAAGTTTTTCTGGAAACTTTAAAGCATTTCTTAATATAAGTTCAATATGTTTTTATTTAATATTTTCCAATATAATAAATAAAATAAAAATATTATACAGTATAAATTAATTTAAATTTTTGTTGTTGTCTTTTAATTTCTATTCGAATTCTTTTAATTTTTAAAAAGTTTTTTTCTGTCATAAGACGCGTCACTTTCGACAATACAAATTAATATTAAAATATATTTTTTTTTTATAATAAAATTATTCTTAAACTAAATTTGAGTTAAATTATTCTAAATATACTATTGGTAACTTTCAACATTGCAAATTTCATAAATAATGGAACAATTTGCATTATATAAAGCTTTACTAACATCAATACCATTGCACTATGTTCAGTAAACTTTTGCATTGAAAATTGACACATTGCATTCAAACTATGAAAACAAAGGATTGTATGAACAGGATATTGAACATAGCCAGGCCTGTTGCAGCTGCCTTGTGTAAATCAGTTAGTCCTTAAACGGTATATTGTTTCCAAAGCATCAACATACATATTTTTCAGGTGTGAAAATTAATTTGCTTACCTAACTGCAATGCATACTGAATTCTTGTTCTGTGCATTTAAGAAGTTTGTTTTTGTATTACAAATATTCAAACGAATCCAATTTGCTGAAGAATGCTTTGATTAACAAAATAAAAAAAAAAAAGTAACATTGTATGTTCTACTGTTAGTGATGCGGAATTGAATCCCTTTTTTTATTAAATCACATTTATACTATTATAATAATATCTACAAATGTATTAAAATCAAAAATTAGTTCTGAATTTAAAATTACTATATATATTGTGTACAAAATATAAAGTACTTGAGAATTATAATTTAATGTATTACGACTTTTTATAAATGTAAGAATTATTGAAATAAAATTAAATTTTCTTTAGAGAATAATTACAAATAAAGACCAGTAAAGTTTTTACAAAACATCAACATAATTCAAGTTATTATTTTTACGAGTACGAATTAAATTATAAAATATAGAAATGCTGATATATTTTCATGCCTTTCATACAGTACGTAACTTTTTAAATCGTTTGTTAAATTTTGAAGAGGATGTCTTGATCCATTAAATCAAAAAAAATTATATCAACAGTTGTCACATTTTCAATATTTATTTTATTACTATCAGATTATCTTGAAAACATTTTTAATTAAAAAATTTGCCTCTTATTACGTATGATAGATATCTTTCTAAGCAATATAACAACGAAGAAGTGTACATTTATTTATTACTATAAATAACATATTCTCTAGATAATGAGTGTATATAAGTTAAGTTACTTTAAAGTATAATTTTAGAGATATTATAGGTGTTATGACTAAAGACTTATTTTTTTGACTGGGTATATATCTGATAACGTAGATTTTGTTGGTAAATATTAATAACCGGCCCCAATCTTATAAGATATTTTTTTTTATTTCTTGATCCTTCGCACTTTAAAAGAGGAGCAAAAATAATAGTTTGGTTTGGATAAAACGAAAAAAAAAATGAATGTGTACAGGAAAATAAAATATATCATATCAGATACAACCATAAAATTAATAAATTAATAGAAAGTAATATAATTACATACTATTTAATGTGCATGAAGTACATCATCAGGAATATTTGAATGCGTCTTCGTTTTAAGAAATAAATATATTTGAATTATAAATTTATTATTTTGTACTTTAACACCTGATTTAAAATTTTTTTAGAGCAAAATCTTATTTGGAAATAAATTTGATTAAATATAAATAAAATTTTTAATCAATTGAATTATACACAATATTAAAGTTGCCTAAATGTTGAGATTTTTTAAAACTAACTCTATAAGTCTATATTGAAAATGCCAAAAAATGTATGAAAGTCATTAGTGCAGTGAATTACTAAAATTTTCCACTTGAATTGAAACTAAAAAACTGATAATTTTTGACATTTGCTAATTAACCTCACTACAAAAAATTTGAAACTCAAAAACCTAAAAATGAAAAATACGAATACTAACATGTCCTTTTATACAGTTTTTGAAACTTATTGTAGGTTTGGGGTTGAACGATGATTTACGGTTGGCCAATTTTTAATTTTTCTTATCAAATTAGATATGGATATATGAGTACATCGAAGTTTACACTCGTAGAAAAACTGCTGTAAACAATATTAATATTTTGCATTAACTACGTTTTGTAGTACGTGTACAATATTTAGCGTTCTTCTCAAATCAAAAAAGGTCGTCTATTTGTAAATAAGGTTCTGCGAGATTGGACCAACCACAAGTGTATGTCTGACTGCAAGCACTTCTCTAACTTACACAATAAAGTTCAAATTACAAGCATTAGATTAACTAGACGAGTACATCCTAACGCACGCTGTGAGGTACCTCATCCTGCTGCATAACCCACCCATCGATTTTTCAACCTCTAGCACGCTTTTCTCTGACCTCTTGTTTTAACCATGCGCCATAAGTCCTTATAATACCTAAACTCATATTTCGATGAGAAACAGTCAGATGCTTCCACAATATCCCTTCATAAACGGAGTTTTGATGACCACGGTCGCAAAGTCTATACTTAATCTAACCCCAACGTTGATGATATACAACATAGAGAAGTTTCGGTGGAGTTATATATATGTGCGTGGAAAATAAAGATGTTATATGTTTGTGATCTACATTGTATTATCTTTTTGATATGAAGCCGTGTGCAGCTGCATAGCACAGATGGCTGGCAAAGATTTCAAAAGTTGTCAAAAGTTGAATTCCTTTGGTGATTTATGTTGCTACCTTACTAACTGACTATTTAATCTCGACAAAAACGAAAACCCTTGGATACTTGTTTCTTGAATTTTAAGAACCTCACTACTACAAAAAGCTTGAAACTCAAAGCAAAGAATACGAATACTAAGATATCAATTAATATCAATTAATTTACAATAATATTTTGAACCAAAAGTTAGAAAGTACTTTCATTGCTCAAATAACTCTTTGAGTAGTTTGCAATTTTATTTATATATATATATGGTATATGGTTGTTAGATGTGATTATTATTGTAGTCAACTACAACTTTAAAAAGGTTTTCTGCATAATTCTAGATTTTAAGCGGGTTGGGAACTGGTCACCACGTCACTGCATCTTTTAAGCATTATTGTGACACACCCACTTTAGTTTTATAAACGAGTAGCAGTTAAGAACCGCTTTATGTTCTTTGGAGATATGTTGCCTAATTCCGTTACATGTGAATACGCAGTTGATAAGTACCGAAGTCTGAGTCTGGCGGGACTATTACACTGACACCGAATGTGTTCTGCTGTTTCCGCTTCTTCGCAACAAAGTCTATTGTTTACCATTCATTTTATAAATAGCTCAGCTTTTCATGAAATCAAAACTTAATTATCAATTTATTATAATTTATTATTATTTATTTATTGTTATAGTTTTCGGATTATTGTAGAAATATAACAAAAATTATTTGTACTAACAACACATATTTGTATTGAAGTCAAATTTTGTGTAAATACATTTATTTTTCCATAATTCTATAAAAATATTTGTAATTACTAAACATATTTGTGTAAACTAATTTCTGTCCACACATTTTGAAAAATTAAACTTATATTTTTCAATATTTAGCTTGTTAAGCTTTATTATTACAGACAAAGCTTTCGAACTTTCTAGTGAGCGGACGTGTTTTTAAGCCGGTCTCGGAAAAATTTAAATTTCAGTATAAAAACAAGTAATTGGCGGTCACTTTTGAAGGAATTACTTTTGATATTAATACAAAAATAAAAAACAGAACATTCTCGAACAAAAAAAACAATTCCTAAAAGTTAAAAGTGCATAAAATATTAATTTGAAAATAGCGCGCGCTTTTTCGATTTTTGTTGATTTTTGCACAACTTTAATATTAAAAAAAACTCAAATAGCTGACAGAGACAGCAAATTATTTTCTAAAGCTCAAAATAAAAAAAGTGAGCAAGCATTCAAACAAAATATCAGTGCGGTTTTGTGAATATATAAACAAAACAAAAAAGTGCTGATAGAGACAGCTAGTATTATTACAAACGTGTTCCACAAAAGCTGTAATTGGAAGCCCGCAATTCATCACAACACAACACAACATCAAAACCAACATACGTGCTAACATTGGATTTTGGAATTTAAAGATATTTATTTTATTAATTATTATTATTTTTTTTTTTTATTATTATTATTGTTATTATTATTCTTAGTATAATTATTATTCTTTTTTCTCTCTTTTTGTTTTTATTTATATGTTTAATTATTAGAATATAAAGTATAATATTTTACACATTTTCATTTTATTTTTACATCTTCATTTTTATTTTTATTATTTTCTTCTTTATATTAATTTAATTTAATTTTACTTATATTTATATAGTTAATTTAATTTAATATCAATTAATATTAATAGTAGTTAAATTAAGTAAATCTTATAGCACACCTGCTATTTGCATATATAACCACGTATGCAAATGAGCAATTAAAATCTAGTAAGAAGACATACGATAAGCATTCCAAGTAAACGTAATGCTTATTTGGTAATAGACGCATCGAATACGTTGCCTCTGAAAACTACACAAACTGACAAAAGCTTGTCAAACATTGCACCTTCAGCAACTTCGCTTGCATTTTCCGACTTAGCGAGTCCAAAAAATAAAATAAAGGTTCAAACAGGCATGGAACGCTATGTAAATATGAAACGCAAACTTAGTCCTCAAAAAAGCAATTCAAAAGGTGCTAAAATAACTAAAACCATCAAAGATAGTGCAACTACAAACATTCTTTCTGGCAATAGATTTGCTGAATTAGCTGAAACTACAGATGAAGCTAAGCAGCCTATTAACAAAAATTTTAAACCGCCTCCAATCTACTTGCGTGAACGCAGCTCAAATAAGCTAGTTACAATCCTTGCAAGTCTGATTGGAAATAATACTTTTCATATTGTTCCTATAACTAGGGGCAATATACACGAAACCAAAATCCAAATCGACACTGAAAACAATTTTAGAGTCATAACTAAATATTTCGAAGACAGCAAAAAAAATTACTACACATACCAACTAAAGAGTAGTAAGGGCCTTGTTGTCGTAATTAAAGGTATCGAATCAGATGTAGAACCCATTGAGATAACAAATGCCCTAAGCGAAAAAGGCTTTAGCGCTAGAGCAGTAATAAATATTGTTAACAAAGATAAAATCCCACAACCTATGTTCAAAGTTGAACTTCATCCGGAAGCTTCTAAGCTTAAAAAAAATGAGAGCCATCCCATCTACAACCTACAGTATCTTACTTCACACGCAGATTTAGCGCTTGGAGGGCCCCCAAAAGACAATGGTCCGGTGCACTGCACAAACTGCCCAGTATGGCCATACTAAGTCATATTGCACTTCTCGTGTGCGAGCGTGGCGAGCTTCACCAATAAGTTCGACATTGCGATAAAAAAGCATAAGGATACAACTCAAAAATTAGTAGAACTTTAGTGGAAAAATCACACTGAACTACAAAGGACTGTCCTATTATAAAGAACTAAGCACAGGTAGCTCTGCAGAAAGAAATATTGCGTAATCCTACAAGAAGCAACCCCATTAAATTCGTTGAAGTACCTCAACCTTTAACTTCTAAGCCTGTTACACCAGGTTTTTCATATGCTAACGTCGTTAAATCTGACAAGCAACATGCTCCTCCAGTTCAAAGTAATAGTTTAGAAATAATGATCTCCACTCCCACCCAGAGCTTAACTCAGTTCATGTCAATCATGCAAACTACTCTTAACGAGATAGTTAAAATGCAAAGCCAATTAATGCAAATTTTTGTCTAAATAATGAGTACTTTAAAAATTTGTACATGGAATGCAAACGGCTTAAGCCAACATAAACTTGAACTCACAAATTTCATGTCCCGAGAAAGTGTGGATGTAATGCTGTGCTCAGAAACACATCTAACAAACAAAAATTTCTTTTCTATTCCTGGTTATTTAACATATTCCATAAAACCAATCACCCAGATGGCACAGCACGTGAAGGTACAGGTATTTTGATACGAAAGCGTCTAAAACACAATTTGCTAGGTACATATGCTCATAATTATATGCAAGCCACATCAATATGCCTTAAGCACAAAGGAAAAAATTTAACTTTATCGGCAGTTTACTGTCCTTCACGCTTCAACATTACTGAGACCCAACTTACGAATTACTTCTTAACTCTAGGTGAAAGATTTCTTGCGGCGGGAGACTACAACGCTAAGCACATGTATTGGGGTTCACGACTCTGTAATCCAAGAGGAAAACAGCTCTACAATTTTATTGTAAATAGAAAAAATGCACTAGACGTAATCTCCCCTGGACAGCCAACTATTGGGCTGCCGATAACAATAAAATACCAGACCTAATAGACTTCGCCGTGACCAAAGGCATGGGCAGAAATTTTATCTCAACATACACTAGCTGCGATTTGTCTTCTGACCATTCTCCAGTTACATTTTGCTTACTTGATGGTCCTCAGTTATATGACTGTTCCTATAGCCTTACAAGTCCTAAAACAAACTGGCTCAAATATAAAAAGTACTTTAATTCATACATTCACACAAATTACAATATAAAGTGTAAGTCTCATATTGAGGACGCAACCTCGGTTTTAAACTTAGTTCTGATGGCAAAAATCTAAGTCCCTTTAGCGAAAAACTTATTTAAGGAAGCCCAAAGGAGACTTAGATCTGCATTAAGCAATGCAACCAAAATCAGGGGATATAGTTATATTCGAAACCGATGTCTAAATGGCAAAAACCATATATCCTTATGGAATGCTAGCAAAGGTATAAATTCCCCCATAGAATTCGATTCTCCAATAAGAAACTCTCTCGGAAACTGGGCGCAAAGTGATAAAGAAAAATCTAACGTTTTTGCTGATTATCTAAAAGAGGTGTTCCAACCAAATCGTGCAAAAGGACATTATGACTTTCCCAATCAGGATCTACATGCACCATCTATTGACACGAATATCACGGCCAATGATCTTCTTCAAATAATCACAGACAAGTTAGATTGTAAAAAGGCACCGGGATATGATAATATCTCACCCATCATGATAAAAAACTACCCCTTTTGGCCATAAATTTTATCACAAGACTTTTTAATGCCATTATTAAATTTAGTTTTTACCCAACAGAGTGGAAAACATCCATGATTATTATGATTCATAACTCAGGTAAAAATCCCACGCTTGCCTCTTCATACAGCCAATAAACTTACTGGCATGCCTTTCTAAACTCTTTGAAACAGCACTGCTTTTAAAGGTAAAACCATTCCTTGACGTTCAAAACTTAATACCCTTCCGCCAGTTTGGTTTTAGGGAAAAACATGGGACTATTGAGCAAGAGAATCATATAACGAATGAAATAAGATATGCATTTGAGCTCAGAGAATATTGTTCTGCGGTATTCCTCGATGTTAAACAAGCATTTGATAATGTATGGCGTAATGGGCTCATATATAAGATACGCTGTTCATTACCTGTAAATGTTCACTCAGTTTTAGAATCGTATCTGCATAATAGAAGCTTTAAAGTGAAATGTAAATCATATACTTCTAATAATTTTCCAATAAAAGCTGGCGTGCCACAAGAAAGCATTCTTGGCCCTATATTGTATGTACTTTACACATCTGATATCCCGATAAGTAGTTCAGTTGTCACCACAACGTTTGCCGATGATACGGCAATTTTATGTCGAAACAAAATCGCTGTGCGAGCTTCAAACCAACTTAAATCTCATTTATTTCAGGTGGAGAAAATGGCGAATTAAAATTAACGAAGTAAAATGTAGACACGTCACTTTTACCTTAAATCGGAGTACATCTCCAACAATTTTACTAAATAACATTCCCATACCACAAGCAGATGGCCAGATATAACGTACTTAGGTATTCACCTAGACAGATGACTAACTTGGCGTAAACATATTAAAGCTGAAAAAAATTCAGATGAAGCTTCAAGCCTCTAAGTTGTATTGGGTCATTAATAGCAGATCTCACCTGTGCCTAGAGTATAAAGTACTCTTGTATAACATCATCATAAAACCAATATGGACTTATGGTATCCAGCTATTTGGCTAGTGCTTCAAATATTGAAATTATACAAAGAGCTCAATCAAAAATACTAAGAATTATCACTGGTGCCTTATGGTATATTAGGAAATTATACACCGAGGTCTACAAATTTCCCTAGTTAAAGCTGAATTTGACAATATAAGAAAAAATACAATAAAAGGCTGACAGAGCATGTTAATCCCTTAGCAAGAAATCTCGCACTTCTATCCATTACTTCCCGTCTAAAAAGAGCTGACCGTCCAGCCGTTAATTAATATTCAACAACTTTAAGTAATAACCGCACCTTTCTTTTTAGTAGTCTGTTAAAGTTGAACCACTTTCTTAAGAAACCACCTAACATTCACTCCAATGAAATTTAACCCATTAATCTAGGTGAGGTTCGTGATATAAGGTTTACTTATTTTATTTTATTTTATTTTATTTTATACAATGTACAGTTAAAATAAAAATTTGTAACATTATGTAGTTAGTTATAAGTTTTTACAACTTATTGTTAGTCTCATTTTAAGAGAAGATGCAATAAATAAATGTATGTTTT
>NW_024032352.1:0-10719 GCF_002237135.1 Teleopsis dalmanni | reverse complement strand
AGAATGGTTGCGATCGTTAATCACATATGCAGTATGGATTTGTGGTCGATTTGATGAAGTATTTTGATTACCAAGATAAGCGCTAAAAATTACTAAAGTGTCTGTATACACAAGAAAGCAATTCGTTGTAATCAACAATGGTTATGATCACTAAACATAAGCTGTAATTTTCCATTGTACTGAGCAGGTTCCGCCCTAATTGAAGTAGGTTACTAGTTCGTTTCTTGTCTAAATTAGACCAATCAACCTACGTTTCTTACAATGAGGTTCATCTGCACAGTATTACTTGGCTATGCTCAGGTATTTTTGTTTAATTGCCAGTTTAACTATAACAAATGGAACGCAGATATCTAAGAAGTGAATGTTAGCGAGAAGAGCACCTGGCTTGGCGAGGCCGTTTGCCTTACAAGGTGGTTGTAGTACAAGGTGATATCGCTGTGATCAGGAACCCAAATGAATTTAACTCTAACAAGCTTAGCTAGGTCATTGAGAGAAGCATGGTAATTTTGAGTTATAATTGATGTGGCTGAGGTGCCTATCAGTGATCTGATAGCAGCTTGGCTATCCAAGGAGATTGAAATGGATGAATTTGATTGCTTAGAACCCATTTTACAGCATGATGAATTGGTATTAGTAAGGGATATTTGGAATAAAATAAATTCATAAAAGATGGTGATCACGTTCTTTAAAAGTTTAATAATCGTTAAAAAGAACTATAATTTCAGAAATAATTTATACAGGTCTATAAAAGGAATCACCATTTTTTTCTCGTATATAAATTTATTTAATAAATATTTAAGAATATTATGTAGTATTTTAAATACAGCTTCATCCTATGTCGAAACATATTATTTGTTAAATACACCATCGTTTGCATGTAGGTAAAGCATCTCTTACAAGGTGAAGCAAATAGAAACCGGCAGGGTGCAAAAACCACATAAAAAGTATATTTCCTGAGAAATATCTAAATCCTGTTCAAATGAAGAAAAATCACAGCACGTATTGATATCTTGCGAATCTTGCGAATCTTACGAATCTGGCAACTGCGTACATACACACTGTCACACACACGTCTCAACCTTGTGCTTACACACACAAACACACCTACAAGTATACTGCTAACAAGCAGCATAAAAGTCAACATGATAAAGTGCTTTTAATTTTATTCTAACTAGGGCTTTTAATGTTATTATAGTTGTTGTTGTTGTTGTTTCTGTTGTTGTTGTTTCTGTTGTTGTTCTTGTTGTTGTTGTGTTAGGTGCTTTTTTTATTGTTCTCCACTTGTTGTTGGCTTGAGTGTCGGTTAGCAGTGATTCTTTCGCCATCAGTTTGCTTAAAGGAAGCACAAACAAAACATATGTTTTAAAGCACAAAACAAACCCACACAACAACAACAGCAGCAACAACAGCAACAAAACGTAAAAATAAAAGTGAAAAACATGAAATAAAATGAAAAAAAAAAAAAATAATAAAATGAAATAAAACAATTTGAACTGTGCAATGCCATTTATTATTAAGAGCAACAACAATGACGCCTGCAACAATTTCAGCAACCAGCAACAAAGGTTGCCAGAGGTTGACAGTGCCGTAGAGTAACATTTTAAGTGCACGCAGACGTACGCAGCGCCGTACGCAACGCACATGTATACTACGTACACACAAACTTTTCATTCACGCACACATCCAAACAATTGTGCAAATATTTGGCGTGCGAAGCACTTTTATTTGAATTGTTCATATGAAGACAGAGAATATATATGAAAAAGAGCAAAGAAATTGAAGTGAAGGAGTGAAGCAGTGAAGCAGTGGTTTTTGGAAAGCGTCACGCCGTACCGGTATTTTTTCCTTTTTTTTTTTGTATATTACCTCCTTCCCAAAAGTTTTCAGCGTCCTCACTTTTTTTTTCATTAATAAGCATGAATCATTTGCACGATTATTTGCTTTTCACGAGGACAGAGAAAAAGTATAAGATATCTGTTTGTCCAACAAATGAATGTTATTCTATGAGTAAATATATCAGTTTTTTACTAGACATACTCTAGATATATCCCAGATTTGATTAGATTAGCTCCATAAAAATTCTTATTTCAGCGACATCTGTGAGTGAGTACTATTACTTTAACTCTCTTGATCGACAATTAAAAATTGTCTGTAACGCACGACTTGCCTGTCCTGCTATATGATACAGAAACTTGAATCTGTAAAATACATTCAATGAAAAAATTCTTCGAAAGATTTATGTTATAGTCCCTCACACGTTGGCAATCAATGTCAAATTAGATTGAACGATGAGCTGTACGAGTTATACCATGACATCGACATCGAGTTAAGCACATATAACTTCAGCGGCTTCGGTTACTTGATCACGCCGTGTGAATGAAAAAAAATGCTTTGACTAGAAAGGAGTATGATTCGATACCCGCTGGTATAAAACGATGTAGACGAAGTCCGCATCTTACTATTTATCTTACCAATGACCATTTGGTTATAGACATGAAAGCGGTCGGTACTGTCAACAGGCAACAACGAGCAACCACTGATCGAACTGACTGGAGGAGGCTACCGGATTTAGTCAAAGACGACGGACGTCTATAATGGCCAACTAAATAAGTAAATACTTTGTCTACATACTGTCAATATTTTATCAAATTATCTTGACATTTCACTGAGACTTCAAATATTATGTTATGTCACTTGGAAAAGAAAGTTAATATTATAAGTATTCTATTTTAAACTCAGTAAAACTGGCACAGAAACGTATAAAATGTTCAAATTTCGGATGTATGACGGCTAAGAAGATTTTAAAGACAGTACGGCGCCATCAAAGCCACTCACAACAAACAAAATATCGAAAAGCTCAAATTATTTACTCGACACAATTTTTATATATCTACGAAACTCAAAAAAATTGTTTCCATGCCAAAAAAAAATTGAAGAGTGTAAAAAATTTTTCAAAAAACTCGTTGAAGATTTCTTGCGCTGTATTAACTTTGAAAGATACTATTTTGGCTTGGTTATTTTGCTCACTTGCGACGGAAGCCATGTGAAGACTTTAGCGCTTACCGTAGTTCCCTCTTATCACTGGTGTTCATGAATCCATGAGGGAAATCTCTACAATACTCACTGTAGAAGTTATAGGAACTTATACAAAAAAGAAACAATTACGCATTTCGTCTAAGAATGTTCAGCTGTGGTCTGCAGAAGAACAGGTTCTTAAGGAAGTATTTTACTCACAATTTGTAGGACAAAAGATCTGTTAAATTAACTAAATTCAATGGAATGGATTTACTATTGTCTTATTTTAATGTCTTAAGGTTTTCTAAGAGGGATGTAGTGATGGAAAAAATCGCCTATTATGGACAGCGGAAAGATATCTGCTGTTGTGCCACTGCAACGAACCAATCAACAAGGGATTTCAATTAGCAGAGCTTTCCCTAACTCACAGAAGGTATAGTACCAAAACTATTTTAAATATTTATATTAGAAAGGTCACTATCGAACAGTTCTGAAATCGCAACACATTTTTTAATTATTTTCAATTAATTGAACACTTAATCTAAGCTTCAAATGTGGCAGAGCACGAGTTTAGCTCTTAGTCCTTACAATCTTAAAGAAAAATATTTACGAATAAATATGTATGGTCAGTCAAAAATTCAATTAATTAAATTAAATAAGTCCAAATATCCGAAAAATATTTAATTAAAATATAAATTGTTTTTAATGATAAATAATAAATTTTAGTTTCTTTATTTCTATTTAAATGATCAATTAGTCTGCTAATAAATTATTATATAAAAATAATAATAAAATTTTGTTGTTGTAGTTCACTACTGTTCGATAAACTATCATTTTATTGATACTGATAGTTTACATCAAGAATTTTAAAAATCAATATAGTTAAATTAGCATAATTATTATTAAACCGCGGGCACAACTTCAGGAAGTTGTCTTAGTAAGAATTTTTGATATATTAACTCGTAAGAATTCTAAGAAAAATTATTGCTGATGCCATCCATTGCCATTGCTGTAGTCATTGTCATTGCCGTTTCTGACAATGTCGCAGTTATTTCCGCTCTTACCACTGTCAAATGGAATACGTTGTCAAATTTTTTCGAGTTCTGGCTCTGAGCGCTTCCACAATTCGCCGTCCTATATTGCCACTTCCTCGATTTTTTTCCCGCCTGACTGTGCAAAAACGCAAAAATGACAACGCGCCAAAAGTGATGTTCACCGCAACATAATTCAAATTTGGTTGCGTTTTAGAGTCCTCGATTCTTCCGCATTTATATGTTTGTCCTACTGTATGCAATTCCCTAGTGCGCGTTTATGTCGGTATGGGAATTGGGTAGAGTATGTCTGACATTAAGCATATTACTTATTGTTAAAGCCACATTATGTTGAATTTTGTGCAAAGTAATTCCTTTAATGGTGTTTTCGAGTTCCTTTTCTTCGTTTTCTTATTATTGTTCCGTTGTTGAAATTTTCATTCCGTTTTTTAAGACCAAATATTTTCACAACAGGATATGCTTTCTTAAAATGCTCGAGTCTGCTTTATGTACCTTATTATTAAGGTTTACAAGCGTCTAATATGTTTTCATAAAAAATTCATAAGCGAAAATTTTCTTAATAAAATAAAAATTTCTTTCATAAAATAAAGTGCATACAAAAAGCGGATATTATGCTTAATTATGAGTGTGGGCTGAGCGGAAGGAGTTCTGTACTACTTAGTTACTTTTTTCATTTACATTAAATGCGTATTTATAAGATACATAATCTATTCAAGTAAACTTTACTAAAAAAAACTTTGTAATTTAGTTTTTGACATCTCATGACTGAAAAAGATTGAAAGAATATGAAACTTTACCGTCATACCTAATGAACGAATATTCTCAGAAACGTCTATTAAAAACATAAACTTATTCTAAGCTTTAATCAATCAAGCGAACATTACATTTGCAATTAAAAAGTCATTTTTGTTTTAGGGTGTAATTCTCCACTTGACACTACAATTGCAAATGAAAAGCAATGCCTTAATATCTAAACTGCAAGAAAATTGGTCCTATAAAATCAAACCGAAGGGGGCATAGCTTTTTTGGACCACCCTGCCATACAATCTGAAAGTAAGCATGGACTATCTATATGCTCCCAAAAATGAATTCCAGCAATCCTTCCTTATATATTTAAAACAGTTAATTGAGATTTCCATATATTCACACACACCAAGCCTTATTTAAAGCTTCAAAGAATATAAGTAGATTGTTTTCCCATGCGAACTTACCAGGTATCTTTTAATTCGATTTCAATTTTACCATAGGCCATAGGCCAATAGTCTGAATAATTTCACAGTTAAATAAATAACACAACATTCATTGCATTGGGACAACCGAGAAGCTCCCGCGTCTCAGCTAAGGACTTTCCACCTTACAAACCAATTTTATTCCCAGTCAAAACCCTTAATATACTACTCGATACTTAACAAATATGCAACGTGCATATCTTAGGAAAAAATCGGCAGATACGGTTCTACAGAAGGTATGTAGCATAATGAAAAAGGGTCTAGGCTGCAAGCAATATACATCGACTGTCTTTTTATATACAGAATGGGCTTTTGATCATTTCAGTTGCACAGTTAATTAGGAAGCTTCTAAAGGAATAAGTATACCGTCATCTATCACATCACTCCCCAGTTATAGAACTATAAATGTAGAGATAAGTAAACTATACTTTAATAAATGTGTCAATCGTAGTATTCATCGAGTATATGTGACATTTCCCATTTACTATTTCAACGACTCAATCTAGTAAGAGTTAAAACATTAACGTATATATTTTTTTTCCTCACCTAACTATACAATAACGCCCTTTCAGAGGGCTTATTGTCTTCGTTCTTCAGTATCATCATGAAGAAAGCTTTCTACGTATTAAACAGTTGAATCACACAGTCAAGTGTAGGTGTTAATTTCCCCTCCCGATCAATTATAAGTTCAATGGCTAAGATACACACTTTTGCAAAGGGTTAGGTATCTAGGAGCTGGTCTGGATAGAAAACTTAACTGGAAGATCAATGGTAAAAATTTAAAGTTACAGCCTAGCCTAAAATCAAGTTAAACTCAATCATTGTTTGAACAATTCTAATTTTCGGATTTCTAGTTTGGTAAAACTCATTAAATAAATTGTATGGCCAGATTGAAAGCATTAATCCAACGAGCTTCACATTAAAGAAATGACTACCTTGAGTATACAAAAAGCTGAAGAATGCATTTAGCAGTTATTAAATGATCCATTTTATAAAATGACAAGTCTTAAGTTAAGCATATATTGCCTTGGTTGATAGTTATGTTTCACATGTGACTGAAACAGTGCTGCCAAATAAGCACCATAAAATGGATAACCCTTATGTATGTGTATTTTTATGGAATTAAGTTATTGCTACCCCTATATGGATAATCTTATTATAATACTCGTATTGCCACATTTACAGACGACAACGCCGCAGTAGAAAACTTCTTGGTTTGCAAATCTGATTGACAGATGGTACTTGACGTCGTATTGAAAGTATGTGTATCTCTGCTTTCTGCCATTAAAAGTAGGATTCAGCTACCAACTTTGCGTGTTGTTTACATAACAAAGTTTGCAGATATTGTTTACTAGTAACGTAAGTTGATGGAACAAAAAAAATATGAAGTGAAAGTGATGGGGATATGTTTCGGTAATTATTGATTATGTGACACTGACAGCTTTCACCGCAAGGAATTTAATTAGTCAAATATTTATTTCTATTTTGTTCTGCCAAAATCAAATTGATGTGTTGACGATTGAAATATTTTTATGGGTCGAACGTAACGAAATTAGACCTAGACAAAATTCATGTATAATTAAGCTTTAACTAATTTGTTATCCTGTCATGGTTAACATTATAATACTAATTAAATGATTAATAAGGTATTGAAATAAGTAGGTCATATTCACAAAATGTTAACAGAATAATATATTTCAAACTTTATAGTATCTTAGGTGAAAATATTATACGAAATTATAGCATAAATATGTAGTACGACTGTTAACAATTAATTAACAAATAATAAATACATACGAATAATAACATATTTTATTTAAATATTACCTATAACAAGAAGAATATATAGTATGGAAAATAAATACTTGTAATAGTTAATATTTAAATAAATCTCTTAAATAATAATTTGTGTTTATTATATTTTAAATAAAAATAAAAATTTGATTTTATTAGGATACGTTACTGAACTCTTATTGATCATTGGGTGTTGAAACTCACGCAAAGAAACTGGTTATTCCCATTAACCCTCACCTTAACCCTCACCGTAGAACCGTATCTGTGGGTTTCCACAACTTCTGAAGGATATACAGGGATTTTGAGCTGAGAATGTGGGGATTTTTTAGTCTGTAGGCCTGTATGACGAGCATGCAAATGACACGGTCCATTTTTCCTCCGGTTTCGATACCAAAAAAAAAAATACGTGCAGGTCCAGTGATGCTTGCAGAATATGATGTAGATTAGTAAGAATCTGAGTGTTATTATCTCAAACATTTATAAAAAGTTGTTTTCTTAGATTGTAAACTTTTCTTAACCCATCTTAATTCTAATATGCTATTACCTAATAAGAGAGATGAGAGGACACATTAACTATAGCAATCCATATTTTTGGTTAGTGTTTTCACATTTGTGGAACTTTATACGCATTTAGGTAATGTATTCAATGATATTCTTGTATTGAATTGCATGTGACTTTGAACCTATTGTGACTGTTCCATTGCTCACTATCATAAGCGGGGAAACCCCCTAAAAGTGTAAGTGAAATGATATCTAATTATAAAATGAAACCCATTATCTGATTTTTTCCTAATTGTGATCGATGATAAAGGTATGAACATGTGAATTGGCAAGAATTCTATGCAACAATTGAAACCATATTAATAATTTGATGACCTATCATGCTGACCATGTAGTTCGTTATTGATTAGTACCGATTTTTTTGATTTCAAAATAGTGCAATTGTATATTTATTATTATTTGTGGCGTAGTGGTAATATTATTAGAAAATTTCTTACAAATTGGTCACATATTTTATACAAATATTTCAAAAATGTACGTTAATTACACACTGAAATACATAATGAACCTTTATTTCATGCTTTCTTTTTCAATTACATTAATACTTGTATGTATATAATGTAAATTTATAAGCAGCAATTTAATAGTAAAATATTTTATAGTTATGCATATGTGAATATTTTAAAAGGAAATAAATTACAAAGTGCATAAATGAAACCACATAAAGTTTTGAAGGCACAATAATGCGATGCGAGTTCATAAACAGGCAGAAATGCAAGAGTCTGCATATCCCAGCAGTGAAAGTATATATAGTATATCAAGTAAACTAAGAAATTAGCTTTTTCTTTACCGAAAATGAAGTATTTTCTATTCAGTTTTATTCTATACCACACTATATACAACTGTTAAATAAGGATGAGGTAGTTGCAACTGGCTTGCAATACATTGTACCAGATGAACTATAATATACTCATACAGTTCTGAACCGATTTATTTAAATCTGAAACCAAAAATGTTCAAATACTTATTTAGGGAGCAATCAATAATAATAAAACATTTAATATTGGTAACCCGCAACTATAGTATTGGATTATATTCAGCAATATCGCTTATCGTTATTTTTACTGAATATATGTGGTCCCTCACATTCAACACTAATGAAGCCGAAGCACTACTGACTATTGAGCAGAGCAATAATGTGCATGAGTTTCAAAAGTTTCATTTGGTTCAATATTTAGCAAAATGAATGCTGATTCGAACAGTTCTTTAGTTCAGATTAGAAGAATCCAATCGACGAAGAAAAGCTTTGTCGAAATCCGTTCTGTAAAACTTCAAGAAAAATGGATGTTACAATAAAACTGATGTAGACTGACAGTTTTTTTCAATGTAGATCAAATAAGGCGCAACCGCAGAGAGGACTAAAGTTGCTAACTGGTATCTATTCCATGTAATTGCAATTCACAGCTTCGTTAATAAAATAAAGGAAAGTGATCTTTATTTTATAAATTTACAATATATTTACATACATTTGCTAAATAAAGAAATAAAATATTTTGTTTTACACTATCATTCTATCTCCCTAATTACGCCCATTCTTTCTGGCTAAGATGAACCTAGCCCGCTAGGTATTAAGCATATTTGCTCTCATCTCTCTCCCGTGATTACTGATTCCACATTGCTGTGGAAATCTCTCTATTCATTCCTAAGAGATGTTTTTAGTGGGTTCTAGTGTCACACTGTGGCTTTTGGTGCTTTCCATCTACTGTTAAAACCAAAAAAAAAAAGAATAAATTTATATATATATATTTTCTATATTATATAAGTCAAAGAATTCAGTTTAAAATTGGTTCAGTTCAGATCGGTTAAAGGACTTGACCTCAGTTATAAGTTCTGGAAAATATCTTTAGAATATATATTATGTATATATTTGAATGTTTGTGCAGCCTTGGCTATTTGTGGATAAACACGATTAGTCACCGCTTCTAATTTCACAGGTATGAGTTCTAAGCCTGACACTTGCAGTCCAAACAAAATATGAACGGACTATAAACTAATTAAAAAATTCGATTATTTCCTAAGACAACTGTTGAGGAGTACTTGGCAATACTCGAAATAAATTAAATAAATTTTTGTCCTTGTCTTTGAATCCATCTAACTTTTAAATATATATATATATAAAAATATATATATAAAATATATATATATTTAAAAAAAAATATATATATATTATTTAGTTAATTATACTTCTTTTACTGCCAGGTCAACTCTGCAGTTCAGTGTAAATACTGAAAAAGTTATGGAAAAGCGTAGGTTTTCGCTGTGTAGCTTCGTCGAACAAAATAGACATTTTGCAAAAATCACTCTAAATTCATATTGCTAAGTACGAAGACTATATATTGCAGTCCCAGACAGAAGAAATATGTGCTCTCATTTAGTCTATCATATTTTAGTAGGTTTCAGTGTTATCAAATTAAATTTAATTTAATTTTTCCCGTTTAGACAGATGGACAGGGTCATAAATTACCGCATCCTTACAGTTGCCATTGTAGGCAAAAATATTCTCTCAAAAATTATAGTCAAATAATGATATTTTTTTATTATAGCAATAAATTTTAATGACACGCGTGGACGGACATGTGGCCATTTTTATTTTTTTGTATCCACTTGTCCTTATGGAAAACCCTTTCCCGTTGACATTCTGAGATAATAGATTTGCAATGAGAATTTCAGTGCGCAATGAACATTCCAGAATATTTGCATACGTGGTATGCCGCGGTTGCATTCCACATGAAGGAGCTACACTGTAACCGGATACCCTGGAATATTTATAAATTACATAGATATGTTTTTAAAATATATATGTAAAAGAAATATTATATGCATAAGAGTGAATGTATGTACACGTGTATATATTTACATAAATAGCATTTCATCGTTTTACGCCAATTTGCATTTTGTTTAATTAATTTTTGGTTTAATTAAATTTTTATAATTGGATTATGATTGAAATATGTAAGGATATAACAATAAAAGGTTATGTGTAAATGTAAGGTTATGATTGTAAGGTGTCACATTACATGTAATATTTATTTACAAAATCTGGAATGGTTTACTACTATTTTATGTAT